>NC_056739.1:602962844-603074862 GCF_019279795.1 Protopterus annectens | reverse complement strand
CAGAAAAAAAAAAAAAAAAAATATACTCAGCTCTATAAATCTGCAGAATGTCTTGTAAGGCTGTTCTACTTTAAATGCAGACTGCTGCTATTAACAGTTCAAATTAAGGGAACCTTGAGTTAGCAACACACAAGCAATAGAAACCACAATGAGGGGGGTGGGGTAGAAAGTTTCAACAGATATGTGAGGAATCAGAGTGCAAATTATAAAACCCAAAAAATATATACTGATCTCTGTATATTTGCAGAACACGAAGACAACAGATATCTAAGCAACAATTTAGCTCTATAACACAGAATAATGCAGAAAAATATACTCAGCTCTATATATCTGCAGAAAGTCTTGTAAGGCTGTTCTACTTTAAATGCAGACTGCTGCTATTAACAGTTCAAATTAAGGGAACCTTGAGTTAGCAACACACAAGCAATAGAAACCACAATGAGGGGGGTGGGGTAGAAAGTTTCAACAGATATGTGAGGAATCAGAGTGCAAATTATAAAACCCAAAAAATATATACTGATCTCTGTATATTTGCAGAACACTAAGACAACAGATATCTAAGCAACAATTTAGCACTATAACACAGAATAATGCAGAAAAATATACTCAGCTCTATATATCTGCAGAAAGTCTTGTAAGGCTGTTCCACTTTAAATGCAGACTGCTGCTATTAACAGTTCAAATTAAGGGAACCTTGAGTTAACAACACACAAGCAATAGAAACCACAATGAGGGGGGTGGGGAAGAAAGTTTCAACAGAGATGTGAGGAATCAGAGTGAAAATTATAAAACCAAAAAAATATATACTGATCTCTGTATATTTGCAGAACACTAAGACAACAGATATCTAAGCAACAATTTAGCTCTATAATACAGAATAATGCAGAAAAATATACTCAGCTCTATATATCTGCAGAAAGTCTTGTAAGGCTGTTCCACTTTAAATGCAGACTGCTGCTATTAATAGTTCAAATTAAGGGAATCTTGAGTTAACAACTCACAAGCAATAGAAACCACAATGAGGGGGGTGGGGAAGAAAGTTTCAACAGAGATGTGAGGAATCAGAGTGCAAATTATAAAACCCAAAAAATATATACTGATCTCTGTATATTTGCAGAACACTAAGACAACAGATATCTAAGCAACAGTTTAGCTCTATAATACAGAATAATGCAGAGAAATATACTCAGCTCTATATATCTGCAGAATGCCTTGTAAGGCTGTTCCACTTTAAATGCAGACTGCTGCTATTAACAGTTCAAATTAAGGGAACCTTGAGTTAACAACACACAAGCAATAGAATCCACAATGAGGGAGGTGGGGAAGAAAGTTTCAACAGAGATATGAGGAATCAGAGTGCAAATTATAAAACCCAAAAAATATATACTGATCTCTGTATATTTGCAGAACACTAAGACAACACATATCTAAGCATCAATTTAGCTCTATAATACAGAATAATGCAGACAAATATACTCAGCTCTATATATCTGCAGAAAGTCTTGTAAGGCTGTTCCACTTTAAATGCAGACTGCTGCTATTAACAGTTCAAATTAAGGGAACCTTGAGTTAACAACACACAAGCAATAGAAACCACAATGAGGGGGGTGGAGAAGAAAGTTTCAACAGAGATGTGAGGAATCAGAGTGCAAATTATAAAACCCAAGAAAATATATACTGATCTCTGTATATTAGCAGAACACTAAGACAACAAATATCTAAGCAACAATTTAGCTCTATAATACAGAATAATGCAGAAAATATACTCAGCTCTATATATCTGCAGAATGTCTTGTAAGGCTGTTCCACTTTAAATGCAGACTGCTGCTATTAACAGCTCAAATTAAGGAAACCTTGAGTTAACAACACACAAGCAATAAAACCACAATGAGGGGGGTGGGGAAGAAAGTTTCAACAGAGATGTGAGGAATCAGATTGAAAATTATAAAACCAAAAAAATATATACTGATCTCTGCATATTTTCAGAACACTAAGACAACAGATATCTAAGCAACAATTTAGCTCTATAATACAGAATAATGCAGAAAAATATACTCAGCTCTATATATCTGCAGAAAGTCTTGTAAGGCTGTTCCACTTTAAATGCAGACTGCTGCTATTAACAGTTCAAATTAAGGGAACCTTGAGTTAACAACACACAAGCAATAGAAACAACAATGAGGGGGTGGGGAAGAAAGTTTCAACAGAGATGTGAGGAATCAGAGTGCAAATTATAAAACCAAAAATATATACTGATCTCTGTATATTTTCAGAACACTAAGACAACATATATCTAAGCAACAATTTAGCTCTATAATACAGAATAATGCAGAAAAATATACTCAGCTCTATATATCTGCAGAAAGTCTTGTAAGGCTGTTCCACTTTAAATGCAGACTGCTGCTATTAACAGTTCAAATTAAGGGAACCTTGAGTTAACAACACACAAGCAATAGAAACCACAATGAGGGGTGGGGAAGAAAGTTTCAACAGAGATGTGAGGAATCAGAGTGCAAATTATAAAACCCAAAGAATATATACTGATCTCTGTATATTTTCAGAACACTAAGACAACATATATCTAAGCAACAATTTAGCTCTATAATACAGAATAATGCAGAAAAATATACTCAGCTCTATATATCTGCAGAAAGTCTTGTAAGGCTGTTCCACTTTAAATGCAGACTGCTGCTATTAACAGTTCAAATTAAGGTAATCTTGAGTTAACAACACACAAGCAATAGAAACCACAATGAGGGGGTGGGGAAGAAAGTTTCAACAGAGATATGAGGAATCAGAGTGCAAATTATAAAACCCAAAAATATATACTGATCTCTGTATATTTGCAGAACACTAAGACAACAGATATCTAAGCAACAATTTAGCTCTATAATACAGAATAATGCAGAAAAATATACTCAGCTCTTTATATCTGCAGAAAGTCTTGTAAGGCTGTTCCACTTTAAATGCAGACTGCTGCTATTAACAGTTCAAATTAAGGGAACCTTGAGGGAGTAGGAGAAACCCAGAGTCAAATAGATCCTTAAGTCTACTTTCATGTTGTGGAAAAATAATGGAGAAGGTCATATTGGTTACGTTATTGTCAGAACAAGATAAGTTGGGTCTCATACAGCAAATGGACAGGTGACATTGTTGGTTACATTCAAGATGTCCGACAGGGCTCTGTCCTAGTTCTTTACTTATTAAGAGTGTATCTTTCAAACCTAACTTTTTCATCTGAGGTGTCCTACAGTCTATATGCAGATGATCTGAAATTGGATAAACTGATTACATGTGTTACAGATAAGGCATGTCTGCAAAATAACTTGACTAAATTGACTATTTGGGCACAGGAGAATAATATGCTGATAAACACATCAAATAATAAGCATATGAGATTTGAGAGACATAAAGTGAACAGTGAATATTTCGTACAGCACACAGTGATTGAAACTGTAGACTCATTTAAGTACTTGAGTATATGGGTAGATTCAACTATGAGTTTTTCTAATCATATCAACCAATTGGTTAAAGATAGTTATAGAACTGTAGGTTGTATAAAGATTTTTTAAAGTCTAGGAAATTAGAAAAATGATGAAGTCATTGTTTGTTAGTTATATTAGACCCAAACTTGAGTATGGAATAACAATATGGAAATCCTATGAGAAAACAAGCATGAGTAAACTGGAAAGAGTACAGCAGAAATATACCAAGGGCTTCCATGGATGTGAAAATTTAAGTTATTATGAACGACTAAAATATCTGAACTTGTACAGTGTCTGTTACAGATAGCTAAGAGGAGATCTTATTCAGGAATTAGGGCATTTAGGGGCAGCTACCTCTGGGAATGTTTGGGGTTTTTAAAAAGTGCTAGAGAATCATCAGACAATCTAATTGATTCTCTGAGAGAGCAGCAGATGCATGGAACAGACTACCAAATTACATTAAATAAAGCACTAGTTTAAATATTTTTAAGATCAGCCTGGACACTTATTATGGGAAAAGGTGCTTTTGCATATTGGCAAGCTAGAAGGGCATTAATGCCTGTGCTTGAAATATTTGTGTGTATGTATGTATGTATGTATGTAGCTGTCTAGCTGACTGCAGCTAGGCAGCTCATTGTTAGGTGTGTGAGATACAATCCTTGAGAAGGAAACTGTTCCCTTTCAATGGAGAATGTGTGACTGTAGAGTTAGTATATATAATTAGTAGGGTTTTTATCTCTGTTGTTTATTAATTAGTAGTTGCATGTGCCAGGGCTGTTTCTCAGCAAATGCGTAGTGAGCATACTCATCAACCTAACAGCAGTTGAAATCTGGAGAAAGACTTAAATAAAGGGGGGTCCAAAATAGGGAAAGATTTTAAATATTATTATTAAAGCTGCTAGAAAGACATTTTTTGAAGCATTCAAAGTTGAGAGGTGTGATAGTGAGGTGCCAACTTCAGTGTTTTTAACTATATGTGGTCGACATTTCACCAGCTGACTTTTGGTGTTTTCATGAATATGTGGTACACCTATATAAACATATATATATATATATATATATATATATATATATATATGTATATATATAAATATATATACACACATACACACACTCACACACACATACATACACACACACACACACACACACACACACACACACACACACACACACACACACACATGTATATACATATGAGTGTGTGTGTGTGTGTGTGTGTGTGTGTGTGTGTGTGTGTGTGTGTGTACACATATGGCTACAATAGATTTGATTGCAGCACGCATTTATTGGATGCTGCGAGTTTTGGTAAGTTTCATCACTGGTTGCTGTGGTCAAATTATATTACAGTTGAACTGTAACAGTTTGACTGTAGTATAATTTCAGGAGTTTTCCTCTTTCTCTATGGTTGTGTGACTGTGGATATAGTATATTTAATATCTGGGGGTGTGGGGGCATAAAAGATGTTTTTGCTTTTTTATGTGATTACGTTTATATTTTATATTTGCAACGTGTATAGTTAGGTGTTTTTTATTAAATGGTTGTCATCAGTACATAACATTTAGACAAATTTGCTTTCAATTAAAGTTCATTGGTGATGTGGCCAATTACATGCAAATGGGCCAGGGAGGTGGCTATTCATCACAGCCTGGACAACCTAACTTGCATTAAAGTAAGTTTCTGCCTACTTTTAGTCATTCCCGGGATTCATGAAGCTCGGCGCAAGGCCGGCGTTAGGCTTGCGCTGACCGTGCAGCGTGAAGATGGCGCAGTAGTGCCAAATGCATATTAATGAAGGCGCACTGCCGCCACAGCCACGTGCATAGGAAATGAGCGCGAGTGCATAGGGCATGTGGAAGTGCCACAGGGAGGCCTGGAAATGTCAGCTGTCGACGTGCAACCTAAAATGCTTGCATATAACAATTTGCAAGCAATAGTAATCACATCTGTCAGTGTCCGTGGATACTGAAACATATGCAAAGCATGCAGGACAGTTCCTGCGAACACAAAATGAAGAAGCAAACACAAATGCATGGTAGGGAATAACGGGTCCCTATCCCGAACAAATGACATTGAAAACCGTGTGCCCATAGTCCAACGCAGTGTAGATAGTTATACCAAGTGGAAGTGAAATGCATCATATGTTAGCGCGCCGCCAGTAGGTACGTCCAGCCCAATGGTCAGGGTCACCAGCTGACCCATATTGTGAGGGAGGGTACACAGCTGGGCAGATGTGTCCATAACAAAAAACACGATAAATGTAAATATCTAGCGACCATGTGACCGAATTTTATCCCACAACGCATGTAATAGTCACATACAATAGGTATGTCCATATTTCACATACCAAATGTGACAGGAAATACAATAAGCATGTAAACGAAACAGAAGGAGCATATAAACTGCTACAACAATAAGGCAACATGTAGGCTGAAAGGAACAGTATTATCCATAGCGTTGACTGTTGGTACGTGTTGTCCAGTACATTTGGATATGTGTCCAGAATATATCCCATCCTGGACATAGGAAAAGGTGGCATCCTACCAATGATTAGAACAGTTGGCCAAAATCCGCACATCAGCGGTCCAAGCCCAAATTGTCAGGATGTGTCACAGTTGAACGGGTATTACCCGAGTATACCAACCATGTCATGAAAGTTAAGCATGGGCGTGTACCTATGTGCGTGAGGTATAGCATGTGGAAAGTCAAACATGGCAGGGTAGTCCACACAACCATACAGGTACCTGACATATGTAGGGTATGCAATGTGTTACCTTGACCATGTCATGGGCCATCAACCAATGCAGTGATGGATGGAGTGTCAGGAATATGTGTGTGGGGGGGGTGGGTAATGGTATAATCCTCCAAGGCGACACTGTGTCATATGCAGAATAGGTGAACCAGAGGTGTATGAGGGAGCAGCGGGTGAAGCAGAAAGAAACACAAAAACATGTATACACATCTGCAATACAACCAGACAGGCCATACTGTAGAACACAATCCCCCAAACATATGAATATTAAAATGTGCGATACAAATGTACAGACATGTCATCGGCACATACCCACAGATTGGTACTGATGGAACTGGCCATATCAAATGCAACACACCTGGATGCATAATGGACTACCCAGCATCCCCTCCACAGCACACAACTCACCCCCATACCTCAATGTCCACCAAATCCAGCCATACTTAGCCTACTAGTTTGGTGCAGCCACATCTACACATAGTGACCACTATGCATATGTAGTAGGTAGTGTCACCCTAGGCAGTTTCAGGATTGCAAACTATGTATCCCTTGCATGTAAAACCCCCAGCACATTTTCGTAACGCCAGAAGAATGTTCGTTATTGGTCTTGTTTTGGTCTTGTTAAATTTTTGGGATATCCCTCATGGGATAAATAACCTGTGTAAACATTAGAATGGGTATGAAGACATGATGTCCAGTCCTGTAGATATCTGGATACAAGTTGGAATGTGCAGTAGTGGTGCATGAGACTGTCCAGCTCTAGATTGTCATGCAGAACCTACTACCCAGGATCAAACACCTGCCCGTGATGCACATGTCCCGACACAAATAAGCGAGAGAATTTATTGCACACATTCGCATAGTGGCACATAGTATATGGGTGATGAAGGCACTGACGTAAAAAGGATACCCCCTGATCCACTGTGTGAGGGACAAGTAATGTGTGTGTAGGTGTGACCTGACCAACAATGATAGAATGCCAAATGTCCTGTGATTGTAGGAAATAACTATGTACCATACTGCATGTAACAGTTGCCTAAAGCAGTCACGTCAGGATAGAATAAACGTAATTCATGCAAGAAACAGGCAAACAACAAAAGTGCCAAAGGTATAGGCTCACAGCTAGGAAACAAATGAATGTTCTAAACCTGCACTGACCGTGGCTATGTGTTGGCCCAAACAATCTGGTGTCCCCAGTAGGGTTACCATCTGTCCCACTTTGTGAGGGACAGTCCCTCTGTGGACAGTTGTGTCCTGACAAAATACATTAGAAATGGCAAATGTCCTGAGATTGTAGGACATAATTATGTCCCATATGTTATGTAATAGTTGCATAAAATAATCATTTCCATATCTAAAATACCTAAATGTTACAAGAAACAGAATAAGCAACTAAACCACTACAACAATAGGCTTTTATGTAGGCAAATAAGTAAAGTTCTATCCTTCGTACTGACCGTGGGTATGTGTTGGCCTGTAAAATCTGATGTGTGTTCTGAAAATGTCCCATCTTGGCCATTTGAAAAGGTGGCAACCCTAGTCCCCAGAATACATCCCAACCTGTACATATGACAATGTCAACACTACCAATGGTCAGAACATTCGCACAATAACTGGCCAGCCTCTTAACCACTCACAAAGCCAGTAACCTTTGGGGGAAAGGTTTTGAATGAGAATAACTACTTACAACAATGAAGAGTAATAGACGCATTTAACTGCAGAAAATTAGTAGTATTACAAATCTCTCAACACGTTCCAAGTTAATAGTGCTAATATGGTAGAAGTATCCGTGATTGCCCCTGAGTTGTCATAGCCTTGTCCCTGTCACTGTAGAAACGAGTCCCCAAGTATCACAGAGGTCCGTACACATAAGTACACCAACCAACTGTCGCATCTGTTGACAGGACTATTGCATACCTGTAGTGAATTTATAACTGATGTCCAGAATAATATTCATTGTATCAATAAATGAATGAAATAGTCAAATGGGAAGGGAAACATGTGGAAACCAACCCCCAACCTGCATTATGTAGTGGAACCACTCCCCTCCCTAAATTATGTAGCGCCGACCTAATAATGTGGTCAGAGGTGCCCAAACACCTGCGTCTGTAAACACAGGTAGAATGTTAAAATCTGGGCTAACTCTGTCCATGTGCCATGTCTGATCTTTGAACAGTGCCAGGGCAGTTATAGTCACCAGTCGGCCGAGCCTAAACCCGGACCAGCACATGAACACCCTGACAATCAAACACACGTATGTGCGAGGACTATAAGCGTAGGAGTTCTGAATATCCTTGGAGTGATTAGACATGCAGCACGGGTCCAGAGGAGTAGGAAACAGGGAATGTCCTAATTGTAGTACTGCGGTTTTCCCAGCAGGAGAATGGATGCCTGCTGTGTAAGGGAAGCGGTGAGGCGTATGTCAAAGTAGCTATGAACCATGGGTATACATATAAATGAGCCAGAACAACAATAGTGTAGTGGTTACAGCATCCGCCCAATGTAAAGGCATTCCCAGTTCAAGTGCGACTATAGCACATATTAATTGTGTAATGAATGCTTTTGTGCTGTAAAGCCAACATTTATACATGTAAAGGTGACCGCGTTCGCATGGGTCCGTTACCCAGATTCCATCAAAGTGGTACTTTTATAAGGAATAAGGCACATGTAATCCCAAAGAAGTGTCTGTAAACATATGTAACCCTGAATAAGTAGATGCAAGTGCGCCTGCGCGGGTGTACGCAGCTATTAGCATAGCAAATGTATGTTGCCTTGTACAACTGTAACTTTTATATATACAGATAGATAGATGTGTGTATAGATAAATATCCACAGACATAACAGAAATATGCAATTATCTATCTACATATATATTTATATATACACTTATATATAAATATAATATATATATATATATATATATATATATATATATATATATATATATATATATATGTATATATATATATATATATATATATATATATATATATATATATATATATATATATATATATATATATATATATATATATATATATATATATATATATATGCATATATATATATATATATATATAGATATATATATATGTATGTATATATATATATATATATATATATATATATATATATATATAGATATATATAAATATGTAAGGACGAAAGCAAACATAAGGGTTGTGAAGGGAATCCAGAGCAAGTAAGGAATTATAAAGTGCTTGCAGCGTATGTCACATAAAGCTGCACAATTGTGAGTAGAGCACCGATCTTCACAACAGAGGCAGGGTTATACCAGTGGCCATAACATTGTTGAAGTGCTACGTCAACATTGTAAACAGATGGAAATGTAGTACATGTTGCGACCCCCTACACTTCTAACCCGCAAATCATTCGTAATCCATAACACCAGGAAAAGCATGTATGTGCAAATATGAATGGATGGTGAGCCTGTGAATACATGAGGCGGTACAAAATGTGTGTAGGGTCCCAATGCTCATGAGAGGGCAATGTGTAAAGGTGTGTCATGGCTGCGGTATCAGGTGTATAATGGTTGTTATGTGTGGAAACTCAACACGGGTGTGCAGGAGAAACTATGGATATGCGATTATGGACACAGGAATGCTAGGGTATGTTGCGCCGGGTGCAATGGAGTGGCCCGTGGAGGTCAGCTAGTATGTAGGTGCGATTCCCAGATAGAGCGTTGTTTGCGTGGAGACATGCGTGAATGGGCGTATCATTGTCGGAAGTTGTGCATCAGGGCTGGCAGCCCGGCACGTACAACCTATACACCACCCATGAGCGGAACAGAGTTCTGCTGTGACAACCCCAAACTGGGAAAAGCAGAAAGACACAACTACATGAAGACAACAATATGTTGATGTACAGTCACAGTAACACAAACACACATCCTATGAACAGTAATAATATGAATGTGCACAGAAACAAACACAGTAGCAGGAATAATAGGCTGCGCATACGAGTAATAGGTTGAATGACACTGTATCACATCCCAGTTAGCAGCGGCACCCCAGACATGAAAAACGTACGACATCTGTCCGCTGTATAATGTGCAATATACTGAGCACAGGTTCACCGGTGTGAAGTGTCGGTGTCATAATGACTAAGGCAATAGTATGCTGTTGAAGCAAAGATAAACCCAATATGCATGTGTAAGTGTCCATGTCCTGGAAATGTATAGGTTAATGGACACACAGATGTATATATAGATAAAAACGTATATATACATATATCTATATCAATGTACATACACATATATATTCATACGGATATATATATATATATATATATATATATATATATATATATATACATACACAAGGATATACTACGGATATCTATAGATATATATACACAAACAACAGGTAGTGATATATACACATACACACAAAACAAAATATATATGTCAGTGTAGATATACACATGTACAGAAATAGGTTACTTCACAGCAATTAGGGGTAACATATTTACAGCCCAGGCATATGTGACTGGGAGGTCCAATAAATAAACGTTGTACCCCCCCCACATCGCTCAGCTAGGCCGGACAGACATACAGACAGGCAATACAGATCAATTCACTGCCGCTGTCCAAAACACCGGTAGGAAAGTACCAGTGGGAGAGTTCTGCAAGGTCTACACTTTAAACATGGATAACAGTGTCCCTTGCGGGACCCCAAAAATTCAGGGTAAGTGTGAATCTGCTGACATTAATACGAGCAGGATGTAGGTGTACATGGAACAGTAGGTTGTGCAAGTGTGATAATACATGGGTTGACAAAACGTACAACATGTGTCCTGAGACGGGGAGAGTGGGCAATGTGTAGGGGTGTGCTCATACCCCAGCTGCACTCGCAGTAAGGATTTGTCATGACTGCTGTAGAGGGGTGCCAGGTAGGTGGACCATGGGTATGCAATAATGGGCTTATGTGTGCAGGTGCTGGATGGTAGAGATGTAGTAGGCCCACCCAGTGGAAGTCATTAATATTCCTATGTGGACATAGCATACGCCTACACCTCCCAAACCTGAAGAGCACATCTACCGGATAGTCTGTAAACCATCGGGGGATACATAGAGACCAAATCAGTGCCATGTACCTGATTAGCATGGACGTCCATAGTTATGTATCAGAATGTAACAAAGTCCAACTAAACACTTCCAGAACTAGTGATATTAGGTGAACAGGTGGCAGAATACAGGTAATGACAGATGACAACATGTATGAGTCATAAACAGCATGTACCTCGACAAACGTGAATGAAGACATATGCTCTGTGACTGTGAATGTGTCTGGTTAATAGAACCAATTGTCTAAATGTGTCCCAGAGGGTGTTATGCATTGTTCCTGATACAGTGTTCATTCACACCCATTGGTATGCGAGTTCTGCTACTGACAGAAAGTGCATATTTTGCTGACCATCTTAGGTAGAGGATAGCATAAAAGGAGTGGTTCAACACCCGTACACCTGCGAGGGACACACCCGTCTGGGCAGTTGTGTCCTGCAAAATGACAGTTATGACACATGGTCTGTGAGTTCGGGAATGGAGGCTATATAGTGTGTGTTGTGGTGTCAGACATCAATTTGTTGTATCACTAACAGCTACATGTAATAGGAAACAGTATTATCAATTATAATGCTACATGAATAACCTTAACGTATGCAAACCGTGGAAGTCGTCCGTTTACTACTGGCTGTGGGTATGTGTTGCCTTGACACATGTGATAGCTCTACATATAGGGTCTATAGGGCTGCCACCATTCTGAATGGCCAAAGTGGAAACTGCTCTGTAGAAATGTCAGACGTACCAGGGCAGAACATACCTACAGCCATGCATAGTACAGAAATATACATATCGTAACAAATCAAAGCGTAGTCTAGCAGCAGTAAGGTTGCTTATGCTACTACATATGACATATCGACTTGTCAGGTATACAAGACCTGTAACAAGCAACCAGTACAGACATGTACAACATGAGAATGTCCCCTAATCAGGACAGTTGCAATGGCCAGAGTATTGTCCATACCACTCAACTGTCCCTGAATTTCAGGTATGTCCCAGAGTTTGACTGAAAGCTTAACTCTGTCCCTCTTAATCCCGCCTAAAATTAGTGGTTGTTGAAGGAAAGGTGGTGAATTACACTTACTGACTAATGACAATACGTAAGAGTTACGAACAACTGTTACTTCAGAATATGTGTATTAGGTCATATGCTCTGATTCTGTCAATGTTTCAAGTTAATAGCACTACTTTTGTAAAAGTGTCCCTGATTTATTCTTGACCTGTCCCTGATTCTGTAGAAATGTGTCCCCGATTGGTGGAGAGTTCTGGTATTGTCACATGAGATATGCGTAATGAGGGACTGTCCCATGCAAAGTGGGAAAGGTGTCACTTCTACAGTCTCCCGTCGTGCAATCTGAAAGGTGGACAACGTGCAGTAGGTATGCGGTAGCATGACTTGGCGGACAGCTGTGTTAACAAACTCAGGTCACATGTCAGCATTGCAGAGTATTGGTTCCCATGTATCAGGCAGATGGGAGTTGATCATATGAGGAACATGCATATAATATGATTATGTCACTGGACAGGCCGCCGATTCCGTATAGTCGAACGCCTGCCGTCACAAAATGGTTACACAGTCATGTAGTCTGATGTAATACGCATCACAAGGGATCGCACACACCCAGCGTGAGTGACAAATGTAAGCAGAAATGTCGGTGAGCGAGCGGCTGTAAGCGTGTTTGTCTAGCACTGTCAAAGAAATGTGGAGTCTAAACGTGTATAAGGTGCTGTGACCAGAGGTCAGCAGTGCTTAACACTGTGCAAACCCATGCACAACTGCTCCCACCTGCTGGAATGTGCCTTACCCAGTCTGTATCCAAAGGCATCGGCCTGTCCGAAAACAAAGAACTGCCCTATACATGTGTTGGTCGCAGTACCCTGCGCACATAGCTCATGTGAATTAACAATAGACCGTGGCATATGTACAGACAATAGACCACACACACACCATACAGCGCAGACATCCAACAGTATAGCAATGTACTGGCAGATATGTCCGGACCACTGGTGTATGCATGCCTGGCTGTCCTGTGTTTCAGTGTGTGAGCATGCCCAGTATGACTGTTACACATGTTGTCAACCGAAATTACCATCATACCGTCATGTGTGTGAGCATGCCAAGTATGGTCAACTGTATTGCATGTGTCACATGTCCAGATAGTTAGTACTGTGTTGCTGACCCCTCCGTTCTACACAGACAGGTGTCATGGTGTGTCTGCAGGGTAGCTAATGGTCATGTGGCATTGACAGTTGCTACATGTCTGCATAGCGTGGGGGGACATCCAACCACAACCACGGTCCCACACAGCACCGTGGGTGGCACACATGACTCTCACATGTGTAGGTTTGATGGGGAGCACAGCCAACAGTTGTACACATCTGCCGCTACTGTACTGGTAAGCTGGGTACTCCATGTCAGTGTGTGGACCTACCTAAATTGCTGGTTGGAGGGATACCAGGGTACATCAGTTCCCAGCTTTAATTACCAGCATAGTGGTGTTGGACGTCCTAGCTTACACAACCTACACCAAACTGCCTGGCCTGCTGTAGTCTGTGTGTGTCTTAGGGGGTTGGGGTAATTCATTGGGCATATCCATAGGCCATCGTATATCATTTGTCTGTATTGGTCCACATCTGTCCAGCTGCATGGAACGTGTGTGGGCTGTACGGACACACATGATGGTCAGCCCATAATCTGCAGTGGGTTAGGACACCCTGTGTACTACAAGCTACCATTGTGACCCCCGTATGTGCTACAGAGGTCATGGTGCCACTATGGATGTGTACTGTCTGCTGCCCTAACATTTGGCCACCACAGTCACTTGTATGCTCACTTACATACCATAGCAATGGGTAACTACACATTCTAATACAACTGCCACTTGTTAGGTCAATAGACATACCCTGGGTGTGTTCCGGACTTGAGGACGGTGCTGGAGTGCTGTCTATGTTGGATGCACACAGTGCACCTCCTATACATGGCCGAGCACAGGTAGTGTAATGTTTGGCATCCATTGTACTGTGTGCGGGTCAGAGAGGGGAAATCCGTGGGTACCTACTGTGTCAGTGCATATGCCATGTGTTGCCTCTTTGCCAAGGGCAGGTCATACTCTGCACGGGCTTTTGCCGACTGTGCCCTGCTCAGGTAGTTCCTTCACCAAGTCACACTGTGCCTGTACAGGCCTTGGCAGTGGTGTTGGGCTGTATGGTCCTGCCCCATGCTGTTCCTGCTGCAACTGTTACTGCAGGATAAGATTGTGTAGCATAAATACCATAACAACTTGTTTGCATGTAGCTTGTGAATACTGCAGAGCTCCAACAGATGTGTCTGGATACCAGAACTGTGAACTGAGCATCCCAAACACATGCACATGTATATGTCTTGCCTGTGAAGCCACCTCAGTATGGTGTGAGTGTTTAGGTGTGTGTGCATTGCTGATGGGTGCCATCAGCCACAACACCAGTGTTTACCCAGCATCCCCCACTGGGAGACTGTAGGGGATGTCCATATTGGCATTGGTGTGGTACAGCTGTGTCAGAAGCCATATATTGGACTCATCATAGCTTCCAGGGCAGACAGCACACACATTCAATCTCATGCTCTGGCCATCGCATATGGCCTAGCTGTTGGAGGGTATGCCCCTGCAGTGACTGTAGGTCCTACCCCGCTCACTGGGTGGTGCTACGCTGTGTATGTGTGTGCAGCCTATAGCACCCAGTACCCCAGGGTAGTCATCCATGTGGTTGAACAGATGCATATTGCTGGTCTACTAATCACGTGTGTTGAGGACATGTACGTGCTCACTAGCATGTGTTGACATGGCGTCTGTGAACTGGTGCAATACTCTGGATGCAGATGCCTGTGAGATATCCATGATATCCCCAGTTGTGCTGTGTGAGGTACCTGTGGCTAGTACACCTAGGCCAACACATACCATGGTATCCACTGTGATGTGTTTCCCTTGGCCTGTTTGATGTGTCAGGTGTGGCAGCCACAGGTCAACAAGCTGCTGTAGGAGGTCTCTGTCCACCCCATAGTGCTCCACCATTCCCAGCCCATGTAGCCCCTGGTAAGTCACCCTGGGTCTATAAAGTCTTATGTCACCCCAGTAATGGTTGTTCGGCAGCATACACATCCTCACTGCCCCAGCCTCCTGCAAATGTTGGTATATGTTGCCTGCTGCAGCCCGTCTCATTTGGTTGGACTGTGTCGTGAAATGTCCCCACAGGTATACACCGGTGGTGTAGAGTGCAGACGAAACCTGTGTGTATGCTGCTTGCTCGCATTACCGTACTGTTCATGTGCAGGCTGGCCATGTCATCTGCTGATTGTGCTGATCAACACCTGTTTGTGCAGCCTGTACACCCTGACTACCCCACCACTGCTGTCCTCTCTCCCAATGTCACCAGGCAGGTATAGACACACCCCTAGCTTAGGTGTGCTAAGACAGGAGCACTCCCAAGGCACATTTCTGCAATGTACGTACAGTATGCCTGACCCCCCTCCCATGCTGTCAACTATATTCAAGACCTGCACCCGGCTGACTACACACATACACTCCAGGGACCAGCATCACACCCTGGTGATAAATGTGATACACTATAGTCAACCTCATCTGCATAGTATAGTCTTCAAATGAATAGTTATATGACCCATACCGAACCTCCAAATTAATAACCACTGCTCAGTGTCGCTCAGATCTGTACACATCTGGCAACAGGTGCCTTACTATCACCATATTCGATGTCCCATGGTCTTCCCAGCAACAAAATAACTGGTGTCTACACGACTACAACCCATGGCCCTGCACACTACAGACGATGTGCATTACCACCACGCCATGGCGGATATACATAGATCCCAGGTTATCACGTACAGATCATCCGGCACAAACATTCAATAGTGCTGATGTCCCCAGACATATATGTTCACATCTATGTCCACCTCTACATCTACATATATCATACATATTATTTGTATACACATATATATATATATATATATATATATATATATATATATATATATATATACACACACACACACACACACACACACACACACACACACACACACACACACACACACACACATATGTGGATATGGCATTAATATCACAACAGTGGACCACATGACAGCAATGCATTAGACAGAAATGAAAAGGAAACTACATGTGCCACCTGCATCATGTAGTGTTGTTACTATCAAGGCACGTGTGTTATGTTGCGTCACACGGGTCAGACCGTATCAAGGGTAAGAGTAAGGCTGCTGACAGTTACTCACCAGACCTATTGGCGAATGTGTGTGTTGACAACCCAGTGTCTTGGCAGAATATGCAGGCTGTGGACACCATATAGGTCGGCAACAAAACACACTGAGCACATCCTGCAGCTAGCCACCCACAGATACTGACACATACGGTATAACTGCCAAACACACACTCCTGCCATGCCTTGGAATCAAGCACCTACCTGTCTAGTCTACCACACTACAGCATTATGTAGTAACAGAATGTGCTACCGAGTTCCAGCATCACTGCACTCCCACAGGCATACATCTAGGTGGATGACATCATCCGCAAAGGCAAAGATGCCGATAGGGAATGTATGGGGAGTGAGCCATCTAAAAGCATTACTCTGTCCCCAGGCAGCTGGAAACACACACACAGACACACACTTGGCAGGTCTGGGAGTCAAACATACACCTAACTACCTTATCACACTACAGCATTACGCAGTTACAGAATGCACTATTGAGATTACTGGTACACAGCACACCCAGAGGCATACTTCTAGGTGGATGACATCATCCGCAAAGGCAAAGACGTTGATAGGGAATGTATGTGGAGTGAGCCATCTAAAAGCATTACTCTGTCCCCTGGCAGCTGGAAACACACGCACACACTTGGCAGGGCTGGGAGTCGAACATACACCTAACTACCTTATCATACTACAGCATTACGCAGTTACAGAATGCGCTATCGAGATTATTGGTACACAGCACTCCCAGAGGCATACTTCTAGGTGGATGACATCATCCGCAAAGGCAAAGACGCCGCTAGGGAATGTATGTGGAGTGAGCCATCTAAAAGCATTACTCTGTCCCTAGGCAGCTGGAAACACACACACACACACACACACACACACACACACACACACACACACACACACACACACACACACACACACACACACACACACTTGGCAGGTCTGGGAGTCGAACATACACCTAACTACCTTATCACACTACAGCATTATGCAGTTACAGAACGTGCTACTGAGATTACTAGAACACAGCACTCCCAGAGGCATACTACTAGGTGGATGACATCATCCGCAAAGGCAAAGATGCCGATAGGGAATGTATAGAGAATGAGCAGTCTAAAAGCATATTACTGTCCCAAGGTAGACGTAGACAAACACACGGCAGTGGTGTGAGCGGGACAACTGCCTATCTACGGAGCACTAGTACAACACTACATTGATATGAGACGCGACACAGACAGTACAGCCTTCAAGACAGTCAACCAATGTGTTCAATGTAGGAATCCATCCTGACGTGGGGTATGGACATCTGTTGCCTGGATGACCACCATCACTATACAGGATGTCAGTGGCCATGCCCATACACAGAGGCACATCACCGACACAAGGTGTCACTGGGCATGCTCACACAGTATCACACATCCGTTTGGAATGTACTGTGTGTCCATCTTCACAACAGCGTACTGGGCATGCTCACACACTTAGTAGTAACAAAGGGCTGTCTTGCATGCACATGGATTCTAAACACTGAAGGGCACAGTTCTGAATGTACTGTATGTCCATCTACACAACAGCGTACTGGGCATGCTCACGCACTTAGTAGTAGCGAAGGGCTGTCTTGCATGCACACGGATTCTAAACATAGAAGGGCACAGTTCTGAATGTACTGTGTGTCCATCTACACAACGGCGTACTGGGCATGCTCACACACTTAGTAGTAGCGAAGGGCTGTCTTGCATGCACATGGATTCTAAACACGGAAGGGCACAGTTTGGAATGTACTGTGTGTCCATCTACACAACGGCATACTGGGCATGCTCACACACTTAGCAATAGCAAAGGGCTGTCTTGCATGCACATGGATTCTAAACACAGAAGGGCACAGTATGGTGTTACTGTCCCCACGTACATGAAGGCCACTCACATGTACTGACCAGTACACACTCAAAAGCCATCACAGATGTCTCAGGTGCAGATCACAGAGGTAAACGGGTAAACACCGCATTCTACTATGTAGCCCTCAGACATCACCATGTCCTTGGACCAGCAACACACATCCATACATTACCACAACACTGTGTGACTCATGACCAGTGGACTGTACATAGATCTACAGCAACTGTGCAGACTACACATGTACTGACAGGGTTCCAGCATGTGTTATGCAATGTAATGATACCACTGTACATAACCAGATCAGCTCTACACATAACAGGGGCCCTGGGTCTTACACAGCTGTAACAGATGACTGTCGCTGTACACCAAAGAACACACATGTTTGGATATAACCTACATGTAATCGCAGTGGATATGTGCATGGACCACACACACACAACACATATGTACATAGCTTAGCTTTTGCTGTCCTCCATGCAGACAAGTGGCTACAGCAATCACACACATGCACATGGAAGGTAGGTCCATGGCTGTTGAATGCTAACAGTACATGAGGTAGCAATGTTGACTGAGGAAACATTCCCTCTGTACTAGTTACCCATGACACCCATCATATCTTACAACAGTCCATGTGTTATGTATGTCATCACACATGTCCACCAATTGCAATGCATACAAACATGGCTACATGACAGGCATGTAGGACCAACACACATGTACATGTAGTGGTGTGCATGCAGCTACCATGCATGTGCAGTAGCTGATGTATGTAATTCATCTGTGCCTAACTACAACATGCAGTTGCAATGCAGCCCCGTCATTGACACCTGTATATGGTGAAATACTGACAGTATGGTAGGATGTACATCAGGTATGGATGGATGTGTGTACATAAAGTGGTGATCCACCTTTGCAGATGGATGTTTGCCGAGGATGGCTCACAGGTGTGTCACAAGCCATCCTACCATTACATGTGCAAACAGTACGCTATGTTACTGTTACTTGATGGTGAAGACATATAACCTACACAGCGGTCAGGGTGTTACTGACTGTAAGTCACTTGACACCTGTAACACTTACATCCTCCCGTGTGCATATAGCAGCACAATTGCCGAAGGTAGCGTTGGTACACATAATGTGGCCAATACTGCTGCATGTCTGTCAGACGTATCATCATATAGCAGGTGTATCATTCACAGTACTGCCATGTGTGTTTGCTTGTGTGACCATATATGCCACATATGGTGGGGAATACATCCCAATTGTTACACACCCCTGTACACTGTTGTAGAGATCTGTACATACTGCAGTGTGGAAAGCATGACATAGGCAGGGGTGGTGTGTGTATCACACACATGTCAGCTATCTGTATGTGAATGACATGTGTGGACTCCGCAGTGTGTGTGTGTGTGTGTGTGTGTGTGTGTGTGTGTGTGTGTGTGTGTGTGTGTGTGTGTGTATACATGGCTGTCTGGTGCATGGAGTGAGGGTGTATGCTACCATACAGAACAGACAGGATCCCTAACCCTTCATGGTGATGCAGTCTACTACCCTGTTGACGCCATCGGTCTCAGCCTTACTGGCTACCTGTACATGTTCATTCTCTGTGTCGCATTGTGTGGGTGCACAGTACTGTGAGGGTGATTACCACATAGGCAGGGGTCCTCACCTCAACACTATCGAGTGTGCGTTATAGTGTTGCTGACCCTGCGAGTGTGGGCATGTTACTCTGTGTGTCTGTGTATGTCAGTATGTGTACTCATCCTGTAATGTGACAGGGTATTACTGCTACACAGTGAGGCCTCATGCTATCAAGTGGCCTCTAACGTTATCATCGGCCAGACCACTGTGTAAACCCCCTGCACCATGTCAACATACCTGTGATGTGACCTGGTATGGATGTCATGTTTCTAGCCACTGTAGCCTATTAAACAGCCCACATGCTTCTGGATCAGTAGATGTGTGGACATCTGTGGTATGGTAGCCTTTCCAACAGTCAGGTTGAGGCTACGTATAGCATGCTGGTATTGCCATGCATGCCTGTGAGTACTCCACATTTACACATGGGAAACTGCAAACACTGCGACTTGTTGGCACATGCAAGTAGACCATAAGGAGGGAACCAGGCCATCATTACCAACATGCTGTTACTGTTGTTACCAAGACACATACTGTGAACATACAACAATGCACTCGAACTGCAAACACTGTAACGTAATGGCACATGCAATTAGACCTTAAGGAGGGAAGCAGGGAATGATTACCAACATGCTGTTACTGTTGTTACCAAGACACATACTGTGAACATATAACAATGCATGATAAACCTGTACTACATGGTATGTCTGGTGCGTGTCAACAGTGCACAATGTAATATACACTTCTCTCACTATTCTGTTCACCCTGTGCATCAGACCATTTGAGCATGTCCCTGCACCAATGGTGTGGATGACAGGGATGCGGCACAGGCATCATCATATGCACAGGGTGATAATGTTTGCCAGGGGCATAGGCTGCACCAATGGATGACATCATGTGTGTGGGTAAGGGCCGGTGATCTGATTGGACATGTGTGGTCATTATGCATGTGGGTGTTGCGGTGACTTACAGATGTTTTTGCTGTGTGCGTGTATGTGTGCACACAGTTCTGCCTTTTGTCAGGCCTACACAGGGGTATTATTGACAGCTCCAGATTGTACAGACCAGGATGTACAGCTCACTGTGCCTGGCCACAGCCACGTGACCTGTGCCTGCCAGGGATTGCACAGGCACTACCAGATGGAGGTACAGATTGGCTACTGTCCGATGACACATGTCCACTGGAACTGTGTCTCCACTGGGAACATCCAGGGCCATGTCCACGTGGCCTGCTGTGGCCTGCTGTGTCCTGGTGTGGACAGCGCAGCACCAGCTGCACTGCTACTGCTACCGGCACTATGGGAGCGGGCATGTGAGGTGGCTCACTCACGTTGACCTGCACTAGGTGGTGTAGCTGACCTATGTCCACATGGCCTATGCCTCACACCTACCAGATGTTCCAGCACAGACAGCTCACGCTCGTGGATTGCCATGCCACGGTCAAGGATTCCGACCATGTCACCCAATCACCTGTCCAGAACATCAGCAATCTGCTGTTGAGCATTTGCCAATGCCTGGATTTTGTTGTTTAGTGTACGGATAGCAGCCCTCTGAAGCCTCTGCCCTTCTCTGTTCTGCCATTCAGCACATGCCTGCGCCACCATTACAGTCTGGAACATGCATCTGGTGACACCAGCTGATGCACTCTGTCCTGCAGGTGCATGTCTGCCAGAGATCCTCCTATGAGCAGCACTGGCCACATGCCTGTGTGGCACATCTGCAGTCATTATACTGACACCATGGTGTGGAGACACACCTTCTGTAGCCACCACACGTTCCTGTTCCAAGCTAACAGACGCTGACTGTCCTTCCTCTATGGCCACTGGTGATGGGGTATGTGTTGGCATCAGAACTGTGTGTGGGGAAGAGGGGGACATAGCTGGGATGGCAACCATTGGCACAGATTCAGCCCCTGACAACCCTGCCTGTACCTCATGCATATGTTCATCACTGCTAGTATCTGTGGGGACACTAACATCAGATGGACCGCAGGAGGGTAACCCACCTACATCACCTGTGAATGCAAAGAAAGACTCTACATTACAATAGACACACACACACACACACACACACACACACACACACACACACACACACACACACACACACACACACACACACACACACACACACACACACACACACACACACACACACAGACACACACACACACACACACACACACACACACACACACACACACACACACACACACACACACACACACACACACACACACACACACACACACACACACACACACACCATGCATGTGATTTGACAGACGGCATGCAGCATGCATGTGATACAGCAGATGGCATGCGGCTCAGACATTAATAGTGGTAGTTAGCATAACTCCCTGGGTTGCACACAACATCAAGCAGGTGTCATATCAGTAGCCATGCAGTTCACACAATCATGGTAGTAAGCATGCATCCCTGTGATACACCATGTGGACCAGCACAGGTTAACAGTACACATGGCTGAAGTGACCTTGACATGTAATCTGCTGACGTGTGCATTAACATGCATACATGTCTGACACAATGGTGTCCTGACACATGTACAGCGTTGTAATGGGTATCACATTGCAGTGTTGTCTGTATGCCCTACAGATAGAATGCACGTTTAGCAAATGTGCATGAGCATGGAAGGGTAGTGTGAGGCGTCTACATTGCTATACAGTGTGAAGTACAGACACTGTGCCATTGCATGGCATCATGAGGCGTCTATATTACTATACAGTGCGTAATACGCACACATTGCATAGCCATAACTGCGTGCATATGCATGACATAACTGTGGATTGTGACCCACGTTGCTGAGGTGTATACACACCAAACCATGCTGTGTCATGTGACAGGCCACTGGAAGACCTACGGATGACACCCCTGCACAACTACTACAGAGTCTTAGCTGCCTGGCAGCCATGTCCACACATGGCAGACTTGTCAATTCACCATGTCCCACATGACATTGATATACCACACACACGAGGTGCATGGCTGACGATGATGGCCTACAGCAGCAAGGGAAATGTATGGTATCTGTGGCCTGATGTGGTGTCAATGTCTGTGGAAGCTGTACAGGTGACTACTGTCATGCTATGACACAGTCGTGATGTTCAACACATCTTATATGGTCGACTTAAGTGACACCTCCACTAGCTGTGCACAGACTTTTAGGATGTCCAGTGTATCACATCAACTGTATAATAGGTCAACTAAGGCTATTATTGGACCATGTGTGGACAATGTGCAACAGGATGTATACACATCACATCTACTGTATGGCTACATGTCTCTGGCCATCCTCCATGGCCATGTGTGAACATGTGTTGGCTAAATGTTTGTGATGGCCATCTATATCACATGTCTGTGTTGTCCCATATGACATACACCCATAGATGTCAGATATGTCACCGTCCACAGGGCTATGCAGACAACGGGTTGTATGTTTGGTATGTGGGGTATGTATTATGGGATAGTGTGACAATATTGCAGCCAGAACACTACATGTCTGGGACATGTCAGATGGCACATCACAATGTGTGCACCCATTGCAGGGGCATATAACACAATGGTGACTCCTATGGGCTGCCCATATCCCAGCTCACTGTGTGGTACTGTTTGCGTACCACACATGTGTTGTTCCAATGTATAGTACATATGCCTACATTGAACAACACCTCCACCGTTGTATGCACAGCTGTCCACACATGTAGCAATGACAGATACTGTGGTTTCATGTCGGTGTTTCATTTCATTTGTATATATTGCACATGGGTAGCCAGTGTGAATGATGGGAGATGTGACCTGTATATCGTGACTGGAGCAAACATCATGTGTACATGTGTTAACTGGCCACATGGCGAATAGATATATGCTTTAACATGCCTGATACTGATGACAGTCTCACCTGCAATGGAATGATGTCTGTGCAACACACCAGAGGTACCTGTATAGGGGTGAAACAGCAGTTTGAACATTATCCATGACTGTATGACAGCCACAGGGTGCACTGTGCATGTTAACACATTTGCCTGTACATTAGCATATAGTATGCACATGCGTGCATACACAGGGCAGTATACTGTAGTATGCAGCATGTGTGTCCACATACCATGCATATGTTGTTTCATTACATAATGTACAGTGACACATGCAACTAAATGGGATATAATAGTCATATGTGCAGTAGTGACTTACCAGGCAACTCCAGGCTCATTGGTTAGGAGACACCCACCTCCACAATGGCAGCTAGTGTTTGTGGAAGCTGTTCTGAGGGTGTCCCCAGGCTGGCCAGTAGCTCCTCGGTGGATGTGAGTGGGGGCTGGGTTGGTGGCCCACCACCTGTTCCACCTGGTTCTCTGGCGATTGCAGTGGCATGCTGTTTCGCATGTTGTATCAAGTCCGTGCAGTGTCTGCGCACCTGCTGGTAGGTGCGGTTATGGCCACCCACATCATTAACCCTCCTGCGAAGGTCCTGCCACAGGTCGTCACGCTGCTGGCATGCTGTGGCACATGGCTAAACAACACCTCGTAGTTCTCATGGAGGTACGGCATGAGGACATCATCCTCCTGGCAGCTGTACGCTGGCAGGCGTGAACGAGGCATTATCTGTAAGACATAATGATGGTGACAGGTCACAGTATCACAGAGATGTACAGAGATACTGCTGCACATACATTTCTATTAATCTAGTACATCTGCACAGTTATCTTTGCAAATCAGCATGACACTGACATGACTGACATGTTTGTGTCACACACATGTAACACCCGTTATGCATTGAATATCATCACCATATATGTGTGTCACCTCATTACATTGTTCATACTCCATGTGAATGCTGTCTTGATGTGGGCATGTCTGTTTGCCTGTACTGGTGTTCTTACCTATCAGCACATGCCTGGATGTGTCCACAGTAACGCTGTTGATGTTGATGCTGTGTATATGTCACATATCAACATATACACTGCCTTAATGGACATGAGCAGTGACAATGCACACATACGCACGGAAACCTTTACATGCATGTGTTTTGCCATGTACATCTACACGGCACTGTACAGCAGTTCAACATCCTGTCACGGATCGCCTGTGTTGCACATGTGATAGACATGGGACAATGGCTAGCCGGACGTCATTCGCAGGGATGGTTATCAACTGTATCCGATGGCCATTTTGCCACTGCGAGGTGCATCAGTGCCACATTACTGATCCAGACAGTTAATAATACATCTACCATGCGGTCATCACACCATGGATGACAGAGATGACATGTGCAGCTTTGATGGAGAGGGCTGCATGGTATGGCGGGAGTATGTAACATGTATGGCACAGGGATCTGTCCAGCATGTGGCGATCCTTGTAGTAGGACAGTGGCTGTCCATGACATATGTCTTTCAGATCAGGATATGTACGTGTAGCATGTCCAACATCATAGTGTAGCACATGTCTTTATGCAAGGTAGCCAGCATGCTGCATAGTGGAGGTGAGGATTGCGAAGGCTGGTATCGCCCATCCACACATGGCCAATACCCCTTAAAGGTGATATGTGATCCGATATTGGTCACCCGAGTGCTGAGTATGCCTGTCCAATGATCTCCATGCTCATGGATGGCACCCTGTCATGACATGGGTGCCTCGTATGACTACCTAATAGGCCTGGAGATGTCACCAACTCAGGGAGGTGAACTGCACAGCGCCATCCCTTACACAGTGTCCATAATGTTGACCACTGCCTAGGTGGTAGTTAATGGGTACAGGGTTATTCACCTAGCGGTCACAATGCTAATATCAGCTGTCAGATTGTGCACATATGTCACACACCTCACCCACAAAGCCCATTCTGTATGTTGTCCACAACACTGAGACAGCTATTGCTCCTAGGTCATGGCCATTCACATCCTTACATACACAGATGCCTCACATTTGTCTGTGTGGTATGGACTACAATGTGGGGGGAGTACAAAACATTAACCCTGTTTTACTGTAGCTGCCACTGGTGTGATATGCACATGTCACTCTGACACCTTTTGTAGTGTTGATTCTGTCAACAGGCCACTGGTAGAACACTCCTGTGACATACGAAGGTACATCTAGTATACTCAGTGTAGCTGGAACAGGGTATGGGTGATGATATCCTATGACCTGTCACAGGTATGCTATGCAGTGTGAAATCATCCGTACTGTCATCTACTTCTGTACTGCTAACATCTACGTTGATAAAGGTTCCTAGACTTGCAGACCATACTCAGCAGGGTAATAGTGCAGTGCCTCCAATAATGACTGTCGTCTCCACTTGTGGGTTGATATTATCCAACACCCTATCTGTATTGCATTTTCATGCTCAGCACTTGTTCAGAACTTGTGAGCACTTCATGAGCTACTAATTAATATAGCACCCATTCCAACTCATTTCTTACAAGTACACTGTCTGTCCTTACATTTCCAGCTTGCTTACAGTACAACAGCTGTTGTACACACGTAACTCACATATCTTGTGAGACATGGTTGAATATACTGGCATGTCCGACTGTCACATACCAGTGCTATTGCCTGTCTATATGATGAATATGGCGAACATGTGGCAATAGAGCAATTGTCTCATGTACACAATCAATGCTCACCTCCCAACATACGACACTACAGCCTGTGGGAGATGCACATATGTAGCCATGCTGGGGGTAATACTCTCACCAATCCAGACTGAACCTGACAGCCATGTGGGGACATGTAACATTTGCAATACACCCCACTCATCACATAGTCTCACAAGATCTCCACCACCACAGGCCACACATAGTATGAGTACGACTTTTGCAGAACCTCTCCATACTCTGTGTAGGCACCAGAGACAGCCCCCATCACCAAACACAACAACAATTACTTATAGCCCACAGACTCATGTGTGCCCATCAAATACAGCCAATAGGGTGTTATAACATACCCAACACACCAGTCATAGGTGACTCTGTAGGCAGTCACACTGATGTCCCACTCAGCAGGCTACACAAGGCGATAGTCACTTACATCTAGCTGTCGGGTAACTGGTTCTGCAACATAACCTATGCACCCATGCCACACCTCACCAGGTACAATTTGACTGTCATTCTCCATGTTAGTGTGACTGCCCTGAGATGCAAATTCCCAGACTACATGTGCAGGGACATGCAATAGCTCTCCGGTCTTGTAGCCCAGAAGGTATCGGCCAAGCCCTGGGGAGCATTCTGCATTCATCCGGACTAGATACCACTGTACAACGACTGACTGTTTCACTTCAACAGTTGCCTATGCTTCTGCTGTCATTCCACAGGCATCCAGTATCTGTCTGCTTTGACTGACATGGTCAACAAAACACGATGCTTTGGCACAGATGACCTGCACCTGTCAGCCCTGGGAGTACAGATAACATGTAAGGCTCTTGCTGCTCCTGTACTGCCTGTCTTGCACAGTTTCCAATAACATTCACCACCAGAACAGGAACAGGCAAGCAAAACATGGGGGTCATGTGACTCAATGCTTGACATCTTCATCTCTGATGCACGCAGGCAAGGCACTCCTTATAATGGACCACTTCAATATCTCTGCAGTGACTGGGACCTGCCTCTAGGCTCCGCAGAGTACACCTGCAATGACAGGTTATACGCAGACCACACCTTTCAGTCATTTAACCTAGACCGGAACACCCACGGCTGAGGTGTGTCCATATTTCACTATGTTGTACACACCTCCTGGCTGGTTACTTAGCACACTGCATCAGAGGTGATCCACGTGCAACTAACTGTGGTCAGAACTGCTATACACATTGTAACATGCTACGGATTCAACAACATACCCCACGGTTACCGGCCCTCATTTCTTGGTGTACTGGACAGTAGGGTTCAGACAGGTACTACTGATGTGAGACTGACACTACCCCACACTTAAAAGGGATAGTTGCTCATGTACCGACACATTAGGCCAATGCTGTCTGGGATTCATAACCTCCACTCGGCTGGATCAACCCATACACACCACCTCCAAGACCAACAATATCCTAGACATGGACACTACCAACATGTGACTGGTTATCCCTTCGTTGGTAGTTTCCAAACATATGCTAATCATCCTTGTTATCCACATCCCGGCACCACACCCTACACGGCATACACAGTACAAGATTACTACAATGCCTACTACAGACGTCTTATGACAGCAGTAGTAAATGTCATGACACCCGTGCAGATGGACAATGCATATACAAATGCTGAAACATACCCCAGTGCACTTCACTAGCACTTACACGACTGCATGGATCATGCTATTCCAAACAGAGCCATGATGGTACCCACCAGATAACGGACGCCACTCTGGGGGTCCAGTTCCATGGACATAATGTACAACAAATGGTGGAGGCTGTTGCAAAGTGGAGTACAATCCCATGGGTGGGGTAGCTCACTGGTCAGCCTCAGTAGGGCTCTGGGATCCCTTATCACATCCTCCAAACCTAGCTACGTAAACATTACTGCGACACATTCCAGGGTGTACCACAAAGCATTATGGAGATATGTCAGTAGTCAATGGCAATACCCACATCTGCTCTGACATACGACGGTTACTCAGGAACATTACAGAACCGAGTGATGTTGGCAACATCCTGGCGGATGGGTTCAATGCTAACTTTACACTCTCTCACTCCCTACAGGGCCATAATCCATGCAGGAACATTGCGGGGTCCCTGCGGTCACAACTACACTGTTCCGACCTGCACTCTCTAAGGCCTGGAACACAAACTCCATGTGACCATTCAACATCCCAGGCTGTGATTTACACAAATCTCAGAACGACATGTCTCCCCACTTGGCCACCAGATTCAGTAATAGCCTTGTATCAGACATTGTGGCCCCTGAATGGTGCACAGCAACAGTTATCACACTCCACACAGGTGGCGCCACAATGAACCAGAGGGACTATTGCCCTATACACCTGACTGGACTGTTCTGCAAGGCTATGGGGCACATCATCATGGAAGTCATTCACAGAGACATTGGTGGGCTCCAGACCTTTGAGGCCACCCAGGTTGGACTTGTTAGGGCCAGACCATGGCTCCTACACCTGGTGGACTCCTTTGATACAGTTACCAGGGTAGTTGATGATGGTAAGGGGGTCCACACAGCCTACATTGTCCTCTCATTGGCTTTCAGCACCGTTCTCCATTCTGTTATTGACAACATACACATCCACCTGCACATCGACCCCTACATCTCAGGATGTTATGCAAAGTGGCTCATGGACAGGACCCACACAATGAGGGTAGCATACCGTAGTACCTACTGTATTTCAGTTACACTTGGCGTACCACAGTCCTCAGTCATAGGGCCCCTCATGTTCGGTATATGCTTCCCTGAGGTACAGGCTAGCACAGAGGGACTTTCCCTGACTAGGTTTCCAGACAACTGCATACAAGGCGCCATGATTGATCCACCAGCTGATACAGACTCCCTCCATAAGGGTGTCACTGTGACGGATACCTGATGTCAATAACATGGCTTCAAGCTGCATGACACAATGTGCATGAACATCCCCTTTGGATTATACCAATCACCCACTGACTATCACATAGGTGGTAGTCCCCTACATACATGTGACATTATACGGGATCATAGTACACACGTATGTAGCACCCACTCCTTTGATAACCATACTGCCAATGTGGCGTGGATATCCTTCTACATGGCCACCCTTATCTGTACTGGGTTTGTAGCTGGAACAAAGGCACCCATTGTACCTCTGAACTCCTGAAGTATACACACATTCATGGGTACAACACCCCGTTTAGGGTGTAACTTACAGAACAGCAACGGCTTTACATACCACAACACTAACACACCATGAGGATTATCGAGCTCCAAAGGTTGACGTATGCGGCACAACTACGGACACCATGACTGTACACATTTGCATACTGCATACTCAAGGGTGACCTCTGCTGAACATACAGGGCCCATGTCCACAACAATATTCATGGATATACTCCAAGTAAGCGACATAAGCAAAAGCCACTGAGAGCAACATGTTCATGGATATGTGCACAAATGCAACGATGAGTGGGATGTGCTTGAGGGTTACATTCCCAAACCAGACAATCACCATGCTTTGGAACATGATTCCTATGTACATCACGCAGGGACACTCAGTAGCACTGTTCATGTGATACTTCACTTGGTGGATGGGAGACACACATGTACACCAGGGATCACTGCAGTGGCTGTACTGTGCAGACATGCAGGTAACACATGGCTCTGCTGTTCACAGACAGGACACTACCCTAGACAGGTGCTGCCAGTGTAAACACTGTATTTGGGCTTACACATAGACTTGCCAGACAGCATAGTACCCCACTATGAACCTGTGAAGCTATTACATGTCCTTTGTGCATGGTTAATTGAGTAGCTCTTCCATTTCGATTAGCTATCATGCTGTTACAATGTCCCATGACTACAAGCCATATGTATCCTGTTATTGTGTATTGTACATGCCAATAGACGATACCTTTTGTTTGCATGATATAATTGTTATGCTGTGTAGAATATCTGACATATCTACCTACAATACTGTATATTACACATATTTTACATATTATCCCATAATGCAAAGCATACTTGCACAGCAGGACCACCTTAGGCATGTCATTGTTGTTATATGCCCATACACATGCCTACTGTGACAGTATATCAACATATACTATCCCCTGCAATGGCACGTACTTGTTGGACATACCCTACCACTGACGGCGGGTGGTGTGGATTTGTTCTGTTTAAAGCCCTCATGTAGCATCCCTTGTGGTGTCTGTGATGTTTACCTTGTGGCCCACAGCAGGACACACAATTTCTACAAGCGTTACTATGCTCAGCAAGACATCACTACATAATACCTTTTCCCACTTTATGCATTGTGGACACTTTTAATTAATACAAAACAGGCTATACATGCACTTACATACTGAGTGTTCTACATACTTTGTTAGCATTCCAAACTTTCGTAAATATCTCTCTTACACCTTTACTGTTTAAACGGTTCTATGGTATGAGCATACGGTTTGAATGTCTGGCAAGTCATCCTTATATACGTCGATACCTGTAACATGTGGTTTCTTGGCGCTAATTGGTGTTCCTGAGTAAATTATTACATGCACATCAGCTGTGCAGCTATTCCATTCACCAATTATGCGGCAACAGTGGGGTATAATTGAATTCTCCACTTGGGCGTTGCCCTTTGCCCTACCTTCGGGGAGACGGCCTGTATGTGTTTTGTTGTGTGGAATTGCAACTGCTATTTGTAGAGACACGGATATTTTGGATTCATGTCCCCCGTGGATTGTGTGTGACGGCTAGAGTATGTGGTTCTACATGTGAGTGTACCTGTCATCTCAACCATCTGATAAAGGACTATTGCAAACAAAACCTGTAACATCGCCATCTGTTCCATTATACAACGGCTATGATTTCACATGGAGCCTTTAAAAATGTGTCTCTCACAAGGTATGTTAATGCTTCTGCAGATGTAATTGAGTGAGTGGATGTTTGTGATGTTATTACAGTCTGTATTGCTATTGTTTTGTGTGTGGGTGATGTAGGTGGGTGTACATAGCATATACAGGTTTGTGGGGCTTGCATTTCTACATATTCCATATATGTGTGTGGGCTCCTTCCCTAATTAAAGACCTATCAGTTAGTAGACTGAAACTATGGTTGTTACGGGCATATACATCGGGCCGTTGTTAATTGGTTTCTATATAGTATGCAGGTGAGGTTTATACTTCACAGTGTAAGAAACTTCTCTGTGTGGAAGATTTTCAGTCCATATATTTCTAGTTAATCACTGTATATTAATCAGATCAGACAATAGTAGTAGAAGTAGTGAACGTAAACTAGTCAAGTCAAAAAGTAATAATAGAAAATCTATAATTCTAAAGTATTACTAAGTATTCAAAAGTAATCCAAGCAAGGCAGGCAGTCTGTTTCCAGTTGAAAATCCTTTATTAAGTACACAGACAAGCGATCCAAGTAAAACAAAAATAGGGTAATAATTTCCTCACAAGCTTTCTAAATATATATACCTTTTATCAGGCATGGGAGTGGTTTATTGTGCTGTAAAACAAAGTGTTATTGGTACACATGTTAAATTCACATCCCTTCCCCCATCAGTGTGACATTCGAGCTGGTCCTGCCCTACCTAGTAGCTGTCATAATAATATATAGCCCTAATGTACTTTAATGGTACATCTTATTTAACCAAATTATTAAGTAGATTATTAAGTCTGTGATTTTATACAAGGCAATATACTACATGGCTAGAAATATATCAACCTTAGTTCATTTTGCGATCAAAAATTATATATAAATATATACATATACATTTTGCATGTAAAAATCAGTTTCTATTTTCATAACCTATTGTTAACAAAGATCGCTTTTGTCCTTCTAGACTTCTTCAGGTCTGTGTACAAGAAAGATATTGCGGTGGTTATCAGCATCATCCTCCACAACACCGTCAGTCTCTAACACATGGTGATGAATCACAGCTATGGCATCTCCCAGCATGTACATTGTAAAAGTTCCCCGTATGTTTACACCTATGGTGCAGTGTTTGGGAATACACAGGTGTGTGTGGGGTGCTTTCACACTTTATACTATTGTGCTGTGAACACCGATGATGTCATAGGGTGTGTATGTACGATCATAGCTACAGGGTATCTTATGTGTTTTACGACAGGAACTACTATTGTGGTGCCTTTGGTGTTGAATTACATTTGGCTGTCATGGATTACCTCTTGCCCTTCCCTTTACATTTCTTCACGTTTCACCTCCCATTTTCTGGCATTCATTCAGCAGCCTGCTTTCATTTGTACTTTCCTAGACCTGGCTTATCTTGTGTAATGTGTTCTATTGCCGGTCTACTGCAGGTTTGCTTTGCTCTGCTATGACAGTTCTCTTTTCTTTGCAATCCGACACCTCCCCTATCCTGTTTTGCAGATTTCTGCGAGCAGACTTGTCAGCTGCCATTGATTGCCCACTGTGGGTTAATAGGTGTTAATTGCTCAGTTGTACTCCAATTACCTACTGCGGCATTTCCTTATTTTCTTCCCCTGACCTTCCTGTTTGAGCTATGGTGCGCGGCGCGTGCATCTGCTTACCGGGTTTCGGGCACGTTTTCATCCCCGTACATATGTGCTTTCGGGCACCATATGTGCTCTCAGCTAAACTATGCTATACCTACCTCCCCACCCCTGTCCTGCAGCTTTGCTTAGCAATGGGCATGCCAGATTTGCATTGCTCCAATGTGCTTACAGCTACGGTGGTACACCCCACTGCTGATGTCATGTATACCTCTGAGCCACTCCTCGGTGTTGTAGCGCTGCGCCGTATGGTACATCCTTAGTCCGGCGGGATGTTTGCGATTCACTATTACCTGCCTCATTTGCATTGCATTGACTACTAATTCCTAGTTACCGTGCCGAACACTGTCACAGACCCTTAGCAACCCTTGCAGCTTGGTTGTGGTGTACCATGCATACCATTGAGTATTATGGTGAAATCATGATTTGTATTACATTGCGATTTTATGACATTTGTATATATTTTCTTTGTGTTCCCGTTTGCACACACATGCCCTGCGGTTGTACTTTGTGTTACTGTGGACATGACATTAAATGTTATTTAGGTGTTGTGCATCTTTTCTTATGCCATTGGCTGTATATTTAGCCATTGGCATATGTTAACTTTGTAATACATGAGTCTGGTTCGCTTTCATAGCTCCGATGTTCTGTTTGGAAAAATGTAAACCGTGTTTTTTGGTTTACATTTCTGTGGACCTACGCTACGCCTGCACCACTTCATGAATTGCTATGTACCTTCAATTGCATGGTGCGGCACTGTGCATGGGGTGATTAGCATACCTAAGCCGAGGGCTGTGCAGATCTGGCGTACGCCAGTTGTGCACGTGGAATTGGATCATACCTGAATCGCTTGGCGGCCATATTTGGCATTATACCGCCTACGCTATGCCTGCGGCTGGTGCAAGCTTCATGAATCCCGGGGACTGTCTTATTTGGTCAATGCCCCTCTCATGGCATAAGACTGGATGGCATAATATGAACCAACCTATGAAACCTATATAATCCAGATATGTGCATGACAGTTTAGCTGAAACTTGTTATGGTTTCTTGTGACCTGGCAAAGTCACAGAAATGTATCCTTATCAGTATGCAGTAATATAGTAATATAAATCCTATGCTAATGTGTTGGCTAATGTCAAGCATGACTTACAACCTCCTCTCTAATCTTCCTTTATTTTTTTGTAGTTATTAGGGGCACAGCTCCGTCAGATGAATGTATTGAGCATCGACACCAACTTTCTGGAATTTAGTTTGTTTCTTTGTATATCAAATTGAGCATCACAGCTATTTGAAGACATCCAGGAGCATCAGGATTTACAATGAATGCTTTGTCATGCATATCTAGACCTCCCCATTTGTTTTACTGTATTACTGCTGCTATGTTTCCTTTGTGTCAACGTATGCGATGCGAAGACAGAGGTGCCCCCTTTAATACAGAATACCAAATGTTTTGTAACAGAACACCTTCAGCTCATACCAAATTGTTGTTATTCATGATCTGTATACTCAAACTCCACCATGTCTGAAATATGTCCCCCATTTTTGTTTACTTATTAATTTACTGATCTTTGCTGTTAATGCATCTGTCTGCACAGTATACTTTTGCCATGCCTCATTTCCACGATGACACAGATGAAAGGCCAAAAAATAGATGATAACAAAATGGGGCTAAATTCTAATACAGTAAAGTACCAAGTAGTCTTAACAGTGGCACACCACAGATAGAAAATGGTTGCTAGATTAATAAAAATATTTAGTAAGTTTAGCAGAAGTCAGCATTATTATACAGTGATACCTCAGAACATGCATATTGCAATATTTTGTGAAAACAAACACTAATATTACAAATAAATATATGTGCAGCAAAATATAGTATTCGTAATATAATAGTCAAATAATACAATAGACTCTGACAGACTTTAAGTGACAACAGACAGTACTCTATTAAGTCATCAAGTAAAACTAATGAGTATGGTTTATAAGTTTGTATGTGGGGATCATAAGAAGCCTAGCATTGTATTCCCATAGTATTTGTCAACTCTTATAATCTTAAATACAGATATCCAAAGATGAGCCAAACAAGTATATGTTGGGGTAATTACAAATTTCCCCAATCCATGAGGGCCAGTAGTGCTAAACTCTGGATGAATTTGTGGTTACCCACCCATTTGTCCAAATTCCATTTGAATAAAGTAAGGGAGGTATTCTGCTTTAAGTGGAGTAGAAGACGGTTCCATAGGAGTGATATTCTCTGAGATAGTTACCTATCTCTTCTGCATGTTCTATTAATTTTGCAAAAAAGATTTTGATACCCTAAATGGGCGGTTGTGACATTACTGAACTTTTGAATGTGTAATATATTTGACCAGAACAGGTCCTGCTGAGGCTCTAAATATGAGACAGAGGTCACCTTTCCATAGTCTGATCGGTCTAATGAGTGCTGAGTACAGGAGAACAATTATGCCTTGGACCTGGAGCCAAACGGTCAGATATAAGCTGTGCAAAGAAAAAGGGTTCCTTACTATAGTGGTCATGTGGTGACCAAAGGACAGCTCAATGTCTACATAATTTCCCAGTTCTCTAACTATGGAATACATTTTCTGAGGGATACTGTCAATGGGATTGTAACACCCAGAGTGGTGTTTGCCAAAAGATAAGCCTAGTGAGTTTATCTTAGTGAGAATCAAACCTTGTGCCTCTTACCTGTGAGGTAAACACCTTAACCCTTATGCCAAGCCCCAAAAATTCTTGTTTTTTCATATTACCTATGAACCTAGAAAAGATACGATTATACATTTCTTGGCAATAAGTTTTAATCTATGGTTTTGACATCAATTATTTGTTTGGAACAGGCCCTTTTGTATTATCCTAGTGTCCTCTGGCAGTTTATAATAGCACTAAGCTTGCAGTCATTTGCAAACTTGGTCAGCCACACACGCTTAACATTCGTTTTGACTTTCAAGAAGTAAATGTCAAAGAGAAGTAGCCCAAGGACTAAACCTGGGGCACTCTGCTAGTATCAGGCCTTTTGGAGGAGACAGAGTCACCCACATTTATTTCCTGAATTTTACTTGGGAGCCAGTTTGCTATCCAATGAGATTCATAGGGTTTAACATTTAGTTGGGAGAGTTTATCTAGAAAGCCGGAGTGTGAGATGATGTTGAACACCTTTGTGAGGTCCAGATTTCCCTCCTCCATGGTCTCCATGACTTTTTTTAAGAATTCAGCCAGTTTAAGTAGATAAGACCCGCCCTTGATGAACTTGAACTGGGTTGGGTTTTAAGTGTGCAGGTTACATGTATTGTTTTTATTAGTTCCATAATAATCCTTTCCATAGTCTTACAAATGAGAGTGGTCAGTCTTATGAGTTTATAAACTCAGGTCCGTTAAAGCCCTAGCTTTGTGTATGGGAATGACCATTGCTGTCCTCCATTAATCCAGCATAAAGCTGTTTTGAGGCTAATGCTAAATAGACCCTTTAGAGGTCTGTCAAGTCATGTTTCAGACTAATTACTAGGTGGCTAGGTATGTTATACAATCCCATAGATATAGTTTTCTTTGCTTTCGATGATGTCTTGGGAAGTTATTCTTGGGAGATTTTGGGATGTAAAGATGCAGGTATTTAGCTTAAGACTATTGGGTGGAAGTAGAGGTGAAGTTGCAGCTGAATTTGTTGTCTAGTAGATTGCATATGTCCTCTGAGTCCAAGTAGCTTTGAGCAGTGCTGGGCATTTTTCTGAGGTCTGTAACATAGTTAATTAAAGCTTTGTGGTTATCTTTCACCTGGGTGGTTATTTTTACCTAATATCTGGCTTTGTTTTATTTGATCAGGATCCAGAGAGCCATATTTAGTTTTTCAAGAGTGTTTTTAGCTTTTAAGAGTGCTACAGTTAACTACACAGTAACTTGCAGACTTGGTTTAGACTACTAAATAAGTTATGAAATGACAAAATGTACATCTAAAGAAAGAGGAGCTGATGCTTAAATTGAGATGCAGTACTTGCAAATGGAAATAGGATGCTCTCTCACTGTTTACTTGAAAAATAATGTCTCTGAATACACACTGATTGAACATAGGTCAGTGGAATACTGCATTCCTCTGAGATTCAGTGTGATTCAGTGATTTTAGAGTGGATTATTGCTTACATTTACCCTGGGATCAGATTCAAACTGATTGGTCCTGGAACAGCTTGTTCCATAAATCAGACTAACCCCGCTCTGTTCACCCTTGCTATGCTCAACCACACTTCACTCCTCTACCCTATCCCCAATTTCCACCTACCACCTGCAAGAGTCTCCTCACCATCTCTTCATCATAATTTCTACTAACTCCATCCACTGTTTTACCAATCAGATCAATGCTCTCTACCTATTTGCACCAATCGAACATTCACTTAAAACTCCATTAATCATTCTACCTCATTAATCGCTAAAACTCCCCCTACTATACCTCATACTCATCAGACTACATTTAAATATCTCCATACAGACTCACTCTCCCATTCACAATCAACCACACCACTCAAGTCTCTAATCCCCAAACTAGTACTTCTTATCTGCCACTATTATACATTAGAAATTTCCCTTTAGTTCCACCTCAGCAACAGAAATTCACAAATCAATTATCCACTCCATTGTTTCCTCACCCTATCCTCTCTATCACCCATTCTCACTTTCATGTGTACAATTACTTCTTCTATACCCTACAAATACTTTTAGCCCATTTAAAATCATATCACCACTGTGTACTCACAGGCTGGGTTAATCTCCCATTCCCTAGCTCAGTAACACTGCCATCAAATACTAATCAATGCAACATCCCCATATCCCCTGCCTAATTATTTACCTCAGTTACACACATTCTCAAGTGCAATCTATATCAACACAACCTAATTTTCATCAAATTAGACCTCAAGTACAAAACAAAAATTAAATGGCTCTATACTCCATCACCATATCAGTCTAAAGATAAAACTTGGGGAAGATATAAACCCCATCCTAGGTCCAACTGACATAATGCAAAAAACTTTCTTTATACCAAAACTCCACACTCACTCCACTCAAATGTATTCCCTGCAGATTTCTCACATAAAGCTCAGAAGCATTTGCAACAAGGAAACAGAAGTCCTTACTTGGCTAGCCCAATGCTCTTCAGACAGTTTTTGCTCCTGAGACAAGGTTAAATGATGAAAGATAAAGCAACCTTTTGACCAGGATACAGTATCATTAGATTGGATAGAAAACATGAGAGGACTGGCAGGATATAGTCATCTACAAAAATAGTTTTCATCTCACTCTGTTACCTCAGAAGCCACCACAATTCAACAATGCTGAAATAGTAATCTCTCTCCCCGAGCTAAGTCACCATAAGACAGTATGCCTAGCAAGATTCTGTACACCCCCAGACAACAACATAAATACTGCAGGGGATTTCTTCTGCTGTGTCTCAGTTAACATTACTTAACAAAAATTATTACTAGGTGATTTCGTCATTGACTGGCTCACCATTACCTCTGAAAGCCCTGCTAGTATCATAAATCTACAGCAAAGGTAACAGCAACGTATCAATCATCTACTGTCTCCTTATCTCATCCCCTAACAAAATACCTTCCTCAAGCTCCTTCCAGGCAACCACCTCCACACATTTGTGATTAGAAAACTCATTGTATGCCACTTATGCTTCCATAGAGATACCCTTATTTCCAATGTAAAACTACGTCAATGAAACATATTCAAATATCTTCCTTTAAATGAAGCTGTATCAGAATTCAACATCATTTTTCTTATTATCATAAATATGCATGCCCCACTTAGAACCAAAAGAGAAAACATCAAATCTTGCCCCTGTGGCAATCCAGAAGTATAAAGCACCCCAGATAAAGCATGCAAAGTATCAACTAATGATAAAATCCAGTCTAACCTCCAGACTTTTAGGTACCTCAAGAATCATACCAAATATAATATCTTCTCTGAGAAAAATAAACATTCTATACAAATCTTAAAACCACAATTCAAAATATCCCCCAAACCATCTTGTACTCCACAAATCAGCCTTGGTCGAACTGCTCAGCTAACATCTTTACTAGCCAGTGGTAGTCGTACTGATATCATCATCATCTGTGAGTTTAACTCATACTTCACACAGCCAATCTCATCCTAACTCAAAACCTCTGCTCCTACCATTTAAAACAAATATCACAACAGATCTATTAAAAATGATTAGCTTGTTTGTTGATGATACTAAAGACTAGAGTTGTAGTCCATGTTGGGAAGCTGTCTTTTAGTATAGTATATTGTGGTTTGTAATGTGGGTAGGTTGGCAGTGGCAGGAGTTCATAGTGAAAAAATGTAAAGTTATATATTTTGTGGGTATCCAAGAGCTGATATGCACAAAATTGATTATTCCCAAGGTGGACAAGCAGAGAAAAAGGTAGGTGGTTGTCACACTGACTGTTGCTATGTTCTGAAATAAAGAACTAGCAATGGCTAATGGAATGCAGGGGGACAGTACCAGGGATGTGGATGTGAAAGAGTTTGAGGACATCCTCTTTTTATGCAAGGCATGATGAAATCTGACCTGGAATAGCACCTCTAGTTTTGGAGACCATATCAATAGAAAGTACAGTTGTGTAAAATCTTACTATAACAGTAGATGTCCTTCTCTTCGCTGTTGCAGTATTCTTTACAAAAGGGATTCCTTGAGAAAGGTAGCCCAATGACCAGCCAGTATACCAAAGCCTTAGGAATTTTATAGACATCATATGTCACATGTATGCTCTCCAATAAAGGCGTAGGGCATAAAGGTGACATATGGGTGTACATACATCAGAACTCAATAACCCCAGGAAGAACAGCAGTCCAAGGAATTAGGAGGAACATGTGCATCCAGAAGAAGTAAAAGGAAATGAATTCCAGGCCAGGAGGACAGAAGGAAAGGAACAGAGAAGAAGGTAGAGGAGGGAGGGAGTGGATATTGCAAAAGTGAAGAGAAGGGCTTCTACATTTGTGATAAGATTTTACACAACTGTCCTATGTCCTCCCATATCCCATATCACTGCTGCAGTATTCTTTACAAAAGTGAGGGATCAAAGCTCAACAGGAAAAGTGGGATTAGGAAGGCACAGAGGAGCCCTCAAGAAACTCGTACAGGATAGCTGTGGCAAAGTCATCTCTTACTCTGGAAACAACATCCAATTTGTAATACTTAGTGAAAGTAAAGGTCCAAGTAGCAGCCTCAAGGAAGGAATTAATATCCAATACTTTGATAAAAGCACCAGAGGAAGCCACATCCCAGAGTCAGAAAGACATTTTCCATGAAAGGAGTAACAAAAATAAATGACCTTAGAGATCCAGGAGTGTATGGTTTGCTTAGAAACAGCCAAACCTGGAGATCTGGGATGAAAGGAAATAAAACGTTTCTCAGACTTTGTGAGTGGTCTTAGTCTTATCCAAATAATATCTGAGCTGTCAATGCAAATTTATACAAATACAAGGTGTGAACACTAAATGAAAACTCCAGCCAAGCTAAAATTTCCACTGAGTGACCTCTCAAACCTCTTGTAACAAAGGCACATGGGATATATTCAAATGATCCTTTTGAACATCCGGTGTTTCAGCTATATGGTGATTCTGAATGCCCATGACTTTTTAAGCCTTTTTAATGGACAATTTCAGGCCAATAAAGCCAAACCCCACTAGCTCTCAATATGCATATTTCGGCCTTGTTATGACCTTATCAGCACAGCCCAAGCAGATTGTTTGACTAGACTGCAATTAGGGATACAGACAATAGACAAGAGGGGACTGGAATTTATTGGAGAAAATTGGCAAAGGAACCTAGGTATTGGGAACAAATGACTAAACAGAGAAATGTAATAAAATGGGAAGACACCAAGAATTTATTTGGACTGCAGGTTAGCGACTGTCTTCCTTATCAAGGATTGATATCAGAGTACAAGCAAAGAGAAAGAAATAGAGGTATCTTAAATGAAAGACCAACACTGGATGATGTTGTAGTAGAATGTAGAACAGAAGCTGTTAAAACAGAGAAAAATTAGTAGACCATATAATATATTGCATAACTATAAGACTCAATCAGCAGAGGTTAGAAAGGATTTGAAAAAGAAACAATGGGGGATATATGTATGTCTCCCAAATATGCAACAAAATCTAGAAGATTTAGAATTTTTGCCTGGAAATGTTTACACAGATATTTTTGAACCCTAAGTAGACTCCAGCGAATTTTTTCTCAAGTAGACAGCAAATGTTGGAGGTGTGATGAGGAAGAAAGAGGTAATTGGGAGCATATTTTCTGGGTTTGTAATGAGGTGGGAGACTTTAAAGATTCTTTACAGACTGCTCTGTCAGGAGTATACTTTGGAAGCTTGAACTTTCAAAACTTCAAACTTCGAAGTTTTGAAAGTTCGAAACTTTAATTAAAAAAATAAATCAAAACAAAAAATTTTATTTTTAAATTTATGCAGGGGGGCAAGTCCCGTGCACCCCCCCCCCCACATGAGGGCTGCACCCCCACATCACCTGCTAATTAAATATACCAACTCTGAGACAGCACTACAGTGAAGAAAACTGTAAATTTCCCATTCTGCGCTGTATGACGATCTCCATTTAAACTGTTCAAAGTTTCAAAACTTCGATCTTATGGTCTCGACCATATGAAATTCAAAGTTTTGAAACTTTGAGCTACCAAAGTAGACCCTATGTCAGAGATACTGGGTGAGCAAATTTGTGTAAGTAGGGGGAATTATTTTTCTGAGCTATGATATAAAATTGGAATTGCCTAGACATAGTAAGGCCTTGCTGAGTCTAATTATACTGGCTGCCAAAATAGCAGTTACTAGAAAATGGATCTCATAGTCTAAACCAACTGTACTAGAAGTAGTGAATATAGTAACAGAGATAAAACAAATGGAATTGGGATCTTTAAAAAAGGGTAGGATCAAATTACATAGGAAGAAATGGGAACTGTGGGAACAATCCATACAGGGGAGGAATGAGGTTTAAAAGAAGGCAGGATGTGGATGAGCTATGTAATGTCAAACTGACCATGACTGGATGTATTATAAGTGATGTATAATGTTTGCAACTATAATTATGTCACTATGGCTTGTGATGTAAAATGCTTGCAGCTGGGATTATGTCAATATGGCTTGTTTTCATTTATATAAATGTATGATTGCCTATGACATACGTGATAATTTAATTTAATAAATATGTTTCTTGTTTAAAGAAAAAAAAAACTAATGTTGTTCTTCTTTCGGCTTTTCCCGGTTAGGGGTCACCACAGCAAAACTCTGGTCCGCTAATGATTGGCAGTAGATTTTACAAAGAAAAAAAAAACTAATACAACCTAAAATATAACTCAGTTCCCCCTATGGACAAAATGCAGGATGGAAGGTATTAACGTGAGCTGGAACAGTATTACAATAGTTGTCATTAATAAAACTTGGAACAATAAAAAAAAATCTAGAGGCCAGAAGAGAAGTAATAACAGACAAGTAGAAATAGCTGAGAGGTGAGCTTTTACAGAAGAATATGGTAACCCAGCATAGAGCAGTTCCATCAGATAAGAGCGAACCAGAGGGATCTCCACAGAAAGTGGATCCTGATTATGAGCAAGGCAACAAACAGAAAATCTCTTCCATTTGGATACATAGGATTTCCTGGTAGTGGGTTTCCTGGCCTCATGCAGAACTCTAAGCATGTCCTGAGAAAAAAGGTGCCTAAAAGGGATCAAAACCTTATCACCACAATGCCAGTTGAAAAGGGGACAAGTGAGGATGGATCAGAGATCTCTTGTCTTGTGTGAGTAGGTCCACCCTGTGAGGCAACTTGTGTTGATTGTCCCTGGCTAGGTGAAGAAGAACATGGTACCAATTTTGTCTGGGCCAAAAGTTAGTCACCAACAAGATACTGGGGGAGTCCTGCTCTATCTTTTGTAGGACCCTTGGAATTAGAGAAAGGGGAGGGAAGGTACAAAGAAACATCTCCTTCCAAGAAAAGGTTAGGACGGACACCTTTCCACATAGGGGACTGGGGACTCTGGTGCAAAAAAGAGGATGTTTTCTGTTCAAAGGGGAGGCAAATAGATCTACCTGAGGAGTATCTCAGTGATAGACAATGCCCAGAAATACATCTCTGTAAAGCATCCATTCATGAGCCTGTGTTTTTGACCTGCCCAAAGAGTCTGCCACTATATTTTGCAATACACAAATGTATACAGTCTGAAGAGATGCATGATACTGGACAGCCAGATCCCAAACTTGAAGAGCTAGCCTAGAAAGAAGGTAGGACCATGTCTCCCCTTGCTTATTGATATACCACATCACTGTGGTATTGTCTGTGAAAATTTTGAGAGGCCCTGGAATAGAGGGAATGAAAGGTTTGAAAGGTGAACAGGAGAGCTCTCATCTCCTTGATGTTGATGTGGTCTGACCCCTGATGGGAAGGTCAGAGACTCTGGACCTTGAAGGAACAGAAAGATGCTTCCCAGCCTGTGCTGTGTTTGAGGCATCTGAGAAAAGTTCCTGAGAGGGGACTAAGGGCTGATAAGGAAGTCCAAGGTTGAGAGACAGCTGATGAATCCACCACTGAAGCTTGAGCTTGAGGCATGAAAGAAGAAGGACTAGAAAATCTAGTTGACAGTGCTGGAGCCACACTGACTTTAGAAACCACTCATATGAAGTCTGGCTAGAAGAAGCATAAGAATGGTGGAGGCCATGAATCTTAGTACCTTGAGAAATTCCCTGGCTGGGAATAAAACAAGAGGAAGCAGGGATCGGAAAAAAGGTGATTAGAGAAAGAGCCTTGGGAGGAGCCAGTGAAGGCAGCATAGGAATGGTCTGAAGCCTGCAACCAAGAATCACATGATCCTGAGAAGAAATCAGGACTGATTTCTGGAAGTTTATTGTAAACCTCAGGCTTTGTAAGAGACAAATAGTGTACTGAAGGTGCTGAAGCAAGATCTTGGAAGAGGAAGCCTGAATGAGTAGGGTGTCCATATAAGGAAAGATTTAAATCCCTCTCATCCTGCAAAAAAAGAATTAGAGGAGCGAGACATTTGATGAATACTCTTGGGGTAGTAGAAAGGCCAAAGGACAAAGTAGACAACTGAAAATGCAAGGAAGAAACAGAGAAATGCAAAAACTTCCCTTCTTGAACAGGGGGGGAATAAGGATGTGAAGATGAGCATCTTTGAGATCCAGGGATACCTGGAAAGTCTGAGGAAACAAACGATGAAATGGGTCTGAAGGACTAACATCTGAAAGGAAGGGACTTTCAGAAAGGTGTTGAGCTGATAAAGGTCCAGAATGGGTCTCTAGGTACCTTTCTTCCTGGGGACCAGAAACATTTTGGAATAAAACCTCTTCCCTCCTGTGAAGAGGGTACAGCTTGAATGATGCCTTGGGCCAAAAGGCCCTGAAGCAGTTCTGGGAAGAAAGGAAGGTTGAGGGATGTCCAAAAAAGAAGGAAGGGTCTTCCATACCATGAAATGCCTCCAATGGATGATGCACAGAACCCAACAGTACTGAGTAACCCTTAACTGGTTGGGTAGGGACAAGGAAAGAAGAAGGGATAAGGGGACCTGACTTAAGAAAAGGGGAGCCAAACAATCAGACAGAATTAGACTTGTCTTGAAAAGGGTGTTTCTGACAAATAGGAGTCTGAGTAGACTTAGGAAGAGGAACCCGCCCAGAACTCTTCTTACTCTTGGGAGAAGGTCAAGTCTGTCTGCAATCAAAAGCAGATTTTAGATGGATAATTCACAAAAATATGTTTCAATTCTTACAAAGCCTTACATTTATCCTGAAGAGACTTAAAAAGGTCAGCAGCTGCAGAACCAAATAGGATTTTATTATCAAGAGGATTATCCAATAGTTTAGCCTTAATATCATCAATGGCTGGAGACAAAGCCAGGAGTAATGTCTCAACACAGAAGCAAAAGCATCAGCCCCAAAGGAGGCATCAGCTGCATCATAGCTACATTTAATCGAGTGGCGAGTTACTTGAGAAGTTGAACCCAATAAAGAAAGGGCTGTGGCCTTCCCTTCAGAATCAGGGAATTCAGAAATAGCTTGGGAAGACTGAGAAAGAAGGACTAAAACATATCTAGTCATATGGGTCTGATAATTAATAGCCTGAAAGGCCAAAGTGCAGCAGTATATACCTTCTTGCTTAGCCATCCCATAGCACTACTGTTCTTATCTGAGGGAAGGAGTTTAGTAGAAGGGAAAAGTTTGGAGAGTTTGTCAGAAGAGACAGACACTGTCGAAGGGTCAGCAGCAGGACATTTGTAAAGGAACTAACACTCATCAGGCACCTTGTAAAATTTATCAGGTTTCTTAGGGGTTGGAAGTTGAGAATCCAGATCCACAGAGACTGATGGAAAAATATTCAGAAGAACAGTGAAGACTTAGGGGACTCCATTTGGAGGAGCTCATAATATCTCTTTTGAATGGCAAACCTGAGAACAGCCCCATTTAAAATAGGCCAGCATATGAGAAATCGTATCCCCAAAGAAGAATTCTTCCAAGGAAGAGTCTGGGTTAACAGAATCTTCCTCCTAAGAGCCATGATCCAAGGGGAAAGGGATCTGAGAGGAATATGTCAAAGATTCCTCCCCAGAATCAAAGTCCTCTTCTGAGGAATCCAGCTCTCTGGGCCTCTTGAGTGGAGTAGATGACCAAGGGGAAGTAGGCACAGAAAATCATTGTGGAGTCCTTAAGGCCATCAGTGCATTAAATAACTCCTGGATAAAATCCTGCCATTCATGCTGAGGAACTTTAGGAGCAGGGGAAACATGCTTAGTTTTTTGCTTTTTCTTTTGAGGGAAGTTTGTCCTAAAAACTGTAGGATGTTCAGACCCTTGTGTACACACCATCAACATGGTAGGAATCTCCTCCCTAGCAAGTATCTGTGGTTTTCCCCTCAGTCCCTCTGAAATAATCAGCCAAGGTTACCCCTCAACATCCAGAGTGGACGTTTGCAGACCTTCAAGGAGGTGCAAGAGGTCGGATCCATGCCACTCTCCCATAGAGTCATGGCAGAAGAATCCGACATAACAACTGCACAATCCTCTGGACTTTCACCAGCCTTGACAGAGACATCCTGGTAAGGAGGGACAACAACTGAATCAGACCTAGATGATTTTTTACCAGGCAAAGAAATCAGAAAAAAAATGCTGGTCATCAAACTCTCCATCAGCAAGATTACAATAAGAACTAATGAAACAATTCCTTAGACTGCAAATTACCATGCACTTAAATAATAATGGGCCCAATTCCCAATTACTGCTTACACTGAAACCAGGCTGAGAGCAGGCATTTTGGAATCTGGTCCCTGTAGTAAGCCTGTTTATAGATAGGCCTTACACAGAAGAAGTAAGTCACTTACACTGACAACAAGTCTTTTGGAATCAGGGCAGACTTACATTAACAACTTTATTGGAATCTGACGCAACATTTTGAAAATTTTATATAAATTAGATTTTGGGTCTACTAAAAATATATACATTGAAGATCTGAAAATACCAACAGCACATCTTAAACTCTGAAGAGATGGTGAAAGGAGAAGTGAAATAACATGGCTGGAAAGTATTTTCAAATGTTTTTGCTTTTCCTTTGAACTCTGCTAAATTATGCCATCCATAGTGTGCTGAAACATAATGGATTATTCAGTCCTGTGCACTTTAAAATATGGTGGTGTATCATAATTGTCATACTAGATCAAGAAGAAAAATTACATTGGACATATCTGTACTGATTACAAAAGTTTTACTTCTAACTGAGGGTGCATGCATTTAAAACTGCAGCCCTTATAGTACAGCTTTCTGTTAGGGCTGATATGAAAATAAACGATTTGTTAGTGTACATTTTAGGAGACTCTAAAGCCAATATACACACAATCTTGACTTTGTCAGTGTGCAGGATTTTGCGATGACAGTAAAGATTTAAAGCTTTCTGGTTGCCCCTGTCTTAAAACTATTTATTTGATAGTGTGCTCAACTGTTGGTAAGCCCTCAAAGATTCAAAACAACTACAAGGAGTAGTTTGTACTATAAAGCAGTTATACCTGAACTCATTTTAAATGGATGTTAGAAAAACATATTTGAAAAGGGCATTGAGCTGGAGTTAGAGTTGCTATTAAAGGTATTATTTTTGGCTTGTAATCTAAATACTAGCAGATGTAGTTTTATGGTGAATCTATAGCCATTGCTTTCTTATTCTTCTAAGAGAAGTATTACTTCTTTCATCCTACCTAAATTTTGATAATAATATATGTTAAAAGACATCTTCTCAAACGTACTAACAGTGAAAAACAAAAGGGCAAAAAAGAGACATATTAATTCACTCTATCTCACCTACACACCTCCCCCCAACCCCCTCACAAATATATTATATTTTTATTTATTTATTTATATTTAATTATATTAAAGTTTAAATGTGATCAAACAGAAAAAAAATGAACAGAGTTGATGCCTTCTTAACTCTCTCCCCAAGAGTTCTTTGACATGAAGTATTAAATTTCTTACTGAAGTAAACAAACTAGGATATCAGTAATGGGTTAAGAAAGCACAGGAGCTTTGAGGTTGTTGACAGTTTGACCTCTGGCATGACAAATAACTGTGAAACAGATCCCTGTCTGCACGCCAACTTGTTGTAAAAGCTCTAATCAACATTCCAAACTAGAAACACTTTCAGTGACTATTAGCATATGAACCGAAAACACACGAGCACTGTGAGCACAGACACACACACACACACACACACACACACACACACACACACACACACACACACACACACACACAAAACGCAGATAAATATTCTTGCAGGGAATTGCTTTCCTGTTTTCTGTCAAGAAAAAAAAACGGGTTATTGCTTTAATACAACTGAATGTAGAACTGACCCAATCAGCCATAATAAAGGTTATCTACTAAATAATCACATTGCCTTAAGCGCCTTGCATATTCATCCAAACATATCACCAATCTAACAGCAGAAAACAAACCAACACTGGTACTGTTCTGTACTATATTCCTTACCTGATAAATGCTCTAATCTGTATCTAAGAATAATATAATACCTAACAGAGCTCGTCTTACTCTCATCCTACCTATACGTATATTTTAGTTATGCCACTATGGGCATTTATTTACTTCTCAGTTATACTAATGCATAAATGTATTGTGACTGCAAATTTATTAATGTTTTTGTGAATGTGAAGTGAAAAAAAAAAACAAATTGTAGGGGAGGGGGTTATTCTCTCCTCGCCTATACTAATTGTACATTCTACTATAGTTATCACATGCCATGTAATGTTCCTCTGTCCTACTTTAAATTTCATTAATTGCTTTGTATTGTATTACTCTATTATTGTAACATGGAGCTTTTCTCCCCGGGCCTCCGCTGAAAATGGACCTGTGTCCAGTCGGACCCTCCCGGTTAACAAAAATAGAATAAAATAAAATAAAATAAAATAAAATATTAAAACATTTGTATAAAGTTGTATGCTTGCTAAGCATGTGGAAGAATTCCTGTAATTACTTAAGAAATAAACAGCTTGTGCACGGACAGTGTGCCAGTGTGTGCATGTGTGTGTGTGTGTGTGTCTGTGTATAACTGTCAACTGTAATTGAGAGTTAAAAATCTGTATTGTCAATTTAAGTGTGAAACTTCATTTTATCCATGTAAATAATGGAAGCACTTAATGCTTTGTTCCGTCATCACAATAATAATAGTAATAGTAGTAATAATGGGGAAAATGATAAAAAGTTCTTATAGTCCCATTAATGGGATACAGGCAGTGCTATTCATTTTGCTGCTGCCTTTTTGTTCTCCTTATTTGAGGGTTTATTGTCCTGTAGTATGCCAAGTATATACAAAGTGTCAGCAATATTTGTTCTGTCACTAAGAAACATAACTGTACCTGCCTGATTTGTCAGACACTATTGTCAACCTTCCTACATTACAAATAAAGCTGTTACCTCTGCACAAGAAACAAAACCATCATCTGGGCCCTAAACATATATATTTTAAAGAAGAAGAATTAATTCAAGAAATATTTATTCATTATGACAGAGTGCCCGGCATGTCTTTGAGGGCTACGTGAATGGAAATCACAAAGTATCTATAGGTCAAAATGCTGTTTGTACCAATCGGCTGTGGGTTGTTTCGGGGACATTCTCCCCTTTCCACTGTTGTATGACCATGCAGTGACTATATATAAATTCAGAGGTGTGAGTGATGCAAGAGGGGCTTGACCTCTAACAAAAGCTAATGTTTCTTGGTGACCTAGGCTTGTACAGTTTTGGTTGTTTTGACTGGTATTATTTCATTGTGATTACAAAGGTACATTTTAAAGCATCTTATGTCACTTTTACATACAAAATCTATTAACAGCACTGTTTCTTTACACAAACACAAGCAAAAAAATAGTCTTCTACAGAATATTTTGTGCAACAGTGTCATGGTAAGCAACTGTATATCCCAGCATTTGGATTTTCCTTATCAGTTTACTCTTTTCTATCAAGTTGTACAGTTATAGGTTTCTTTGAGAATTACAAAATGTAGAACAGAATGATGTTCATAGGTGACTGATAAAAATATGAAAGTAAGAATGACCTAATAGGCTATTTTCCTTCATGGACATGGTGCAACCTTGGAATGGGAATATATGAGTTGAGAGGTGTTAAAGAACAATTTCACCACCACCAATGGAGTATACTGCAGGAGGGACATGCCTCCAGCAAAATACACTTTCTTAGGAGTTTTGTTAGCTTGTCTCCACTAACATAATTTAACTTTATCTCAGGTTGTGAAGCAAGTATTTATTATGAAAATATAGCCAAGGCTGCACGTTAACAAATACGAACTGAGCAGACTTTTAGCTTCAAGCATTCCATCGGTAAAATTCCATGCTGAACATTCTGCAGCCTTATAGTCTAGTCAACAGATGGATGTTAAAACACGAGAGAAGTCAGCATTTCATGATTATTCATAGAGAAAGTGTAATAAGAGATTTCATCCGTGGCTCATCAGGTAACAAATGTGTCACTGATGCTGAAAACAGACCCCACAAACCATTTTCTGAGTATGTTTTTAATTTGTAGGTACACACACATTTGTTTGTCTTTCGGCTTTTTCCCGGTAAGGGGTCGTCACAGCGGAACTCTGGTCCGCTAATGATTGGCAGTAGATTTTTTTTTTTTATGAAACGCCGAGGTGCCAGCTCGACGCCCAACCTTCAACGAAGGCACACCCATTTACGCACGCATGTCTTTCGAATGCTACCCAACCGTTGGGAGGACATGCAGACTCCACACAGAAGGCACTCCCAAGCCACACCGAGAATCGAATGGGAGAACCTCTTACTGTGAGGTAACAATGCTATCGCCGTACCACCGTGGCAGGTACACACACATTTACTCTCTTGAATTCCCAAATGCTCAGTATAGTTTAAATATATAGCTGGTTCTTTTACTTAGTCTATGGATATATGAAAAAGCTGTTTCTATTTCATGTCGGAATCACATATATGTTCACATAAGAATGAATACTTATACAAAACAGAAGAGATTCTCAGTCTCTTCTGTTGCATGCTGTTTGAATTTCCTGAATGCTTTGAAACATTTTTTTTCCAAATTTAAATATGCTGTAAATAATGAGAAACACAAAAGCCCTTACCATATCTTCAGACAATCCCTAACCAAACTAGAATGTTAAAGCTTACATCAGGCAGAAAAATCTTGAATGAATATAACTACTGTGTTGGCACCGCTAAACTGCACAATTATAGGATACCTTACAGAAGCTGTATCATGACCTTTGCAATGCAGTTGGCAGGATTTCCACGTCTGGTTTAATTAGCTTCACTTTTTATTTAAATCTTCACAAAACTGTTGTACTATAATAGATGCAATTATTTCCATGCCTAAAGAACTATACAACAAGGCAGAAGGAAGAAAGAGGGGAGCTTTCTGTAAAATCTACTATTTCAATTGTTAGGCTGCCTTGCAGTCTGTACAAACTTGTTCTGATTTGCAGTTTTGGCTCTTATCTTTTTCTTCCATTTCAACAACTTTCTTCTTTTCTGCAGAAATTCGTTTTTCCTGTGGATTTATAGGCACATACTTTGAAAATAAATTGTCACAGGATAATTACTAATGAACTAGCCTACTGATCTCTGAAAGGCCTGGCCATTTTCTACTAAGGAATATCATTTTTTTTCGGGGGGGGGGGGGCAGTTACTTATACATTCTTTCATTATATCTACTAGTTCTGTGCCATAAATGATTTTACGATGTGCCGCTGAGTCAAATGCATTCATAATAAACCAGCAGAGCAATATTGATTTATTTCATTATACAGCAGCCTGGACTACTAACTATGAGTTTTGGTATGTACTCTAAGGCTCACCACTAAATGTAACTGAATGTATTGACTAGTGTACACATCTGAAGTAAAGCATTTGCAGCTCATAATTTGTATTACCATGTGGTTCTTCTCTCTTTCTCTCTCTCTCTCTCTCTCTCTCTCTCTTTGTGAGATCAAGGACAAAGGAGGTGGGCAGAAGGATAACTGAGAAGGCCCCAATGAGTATGGTAGTGACTATGTAGAAGTCATCACACATAATCACAGCAAAAAATAAGGTGATTTCCTTTTTTCAGTGAAGTAAAAATTCTAATGAGATGAGGTAAGAAGATGCAATAAATTCCATGAATTTTATGTATTTATCATCCTATATTTGACCCTGTAATGCTAGCTTAAGAGTTTAACAAACATTCCCTTATTCTTTCTGCTAAGAACATTTCAGAAACAGCCGTACAAATGAATTATTTTTTTCCTATTACCCTATTTTCCCCTTCTTTAAACTTCCGTTACTTAAACTTGTTTAAAACTCTCCAGGTACAGCATCACCTGATTCGAATGAACTGTAGTCTTGATTTATCAACACATGCAGTCTTCACTTTGTCAAAATACTTATCTTCATATGAAAGCTTAGACTCTAATACCTGGAAGACTGCCATCATACAACTTTATCTCTTCATGAGATCCAGGACTGTATATCAATTAAGCAATATAACCCTATCTCATCAGTGCCCCAGTCTTCCATGTCTCTCAAAAAGTGATTAATTTCCTTGTTCAGAAGGCTGTAAAGAAATACAAACTCCTTCCCCGGGATTCATGAAGCTCGGCGCAAGGACGGCATTAACCTTGTGCCGAACGTGCGGCGTAGAGATGACGCAGCAGCATTAATGAAGGCACGCTGCCGTAACGGCCATGTGCACAGGAAACATGCGCAAGTGCAGGGGGCATGTCCAAGCACTGCACGGAGGCATGAACATGTTGGCTGCATATGAGCAACCTAAAATGCTGACTAGTACAGCCTGCCTCTAATAGTAATCACTCATGTCAGTGTCCGTGGATACTGAAATGTATGCAAAGTATACAAGACAGTTTTGTGAACACCAAAATAAAAAGTAAACACAAAGGCACGTAGCTGAATATTGAGTCCCGGCCCTCGAACAAATGACATTTAAAACCCCGTGCCCGTATTCCATTGTAGTGTCGATAGTTATACCAAGTGGAAGTGAAACGCATCGTGTTAGTATGCTGCCAATTGCTAAGCCTAGCCCAATGGTTAGGGTTACCACCTGTCCCACATTGTGAGGGAGAGTCCCCCTCTGGACAGTTGTGTCCATACAAAAACCATTATAATTGTCAAATGTCCTGCGATTGTAGGCCATAATTATGTCCCATATTTTATTTAATAGTCCCATACAATATGTATTTCCGTATGTAAAATACCTAAATGTTACAAGAAACAGAATAAGCAACTAAACTGCTACAACAATAAGCTTATATTTAGGCATAAAACTAAATTACTATCTTTTGTACTGACCGTGGGTATGTGTTGGCCTGTAAAATCTGATGTGTGTCCTGAAAATGTCCCATCTTGGTCATATGAAAAGGTGGCAACCCTACCAATGGTCAGAACATTCGCCCAATATCTGCCCATTCGCGGTCCAGGTCATCCTTGTCAGGATGGCCCAAAGATGAACGGGTATTACCCGGGTCTACCTACCATGTCATGAAAGATAAGTATTTGCGTGTACCTATGTGCGTGAAATACAGAATGTGGATGATCAGAAATGCTAGGGTAGTCCCCACAACCATATTGGTACCAGAGATATGTAGTGTTCTCAATTTGTTCTGTTGACTGTGTCATGGGCCATCAACCAGACAAGGGATGGATGGTGTCTGTGGAATATGGGGGTGGGGGGTGTCAGGTAATGTAATAATTCACCAAGGGGTGACTGGGTTGGATACACAATAGGTGAACTGGAGGTGTATGAGGGAGCAGTGGGTGAATCAGAAAGATAACCAAAGAACAAATATTCACATCCGCAATACAACCTGACAGGCCATACTGTAGAACACAATCCCACAAACATATGAACATTAAAATGTGTGATACACATGTACAGAAAGGTTACAAGCACATACCCACATAATGGTCTGGCCTGAACTGAGCCATCCAACCCCAGCACACCTGGATACATAATTAAATGCCCATCATCCCCTCCATAGAACACCCCCCCCCTTCCTGAACGTCCACCAGAACCACCCATACTCGGGCTGCTAGCTAGGCACAGCCATATCTGCACATAGTGACCCCTACCCATATCTAGTAGGCAGTCTCACCCTAGGCAGTCTCAGGATTGCAAACTATGTATCCCTTGCATGTATAACCCTACCTTATTTCCGTAAAGCCAAAGGAATCGAGGTCATTGGTCCCCACAATTTTTGGATATCCCTCATGGGATAAGTAACTGTTCTAAAAATTATACTTGGTGTCATGACACGATGTCCAGTCCTGTAGACATCTGGACACAAGCTGTATGAGCAGTAGTTGTACACAAGACTGCTCAGCCTCCAGCCAGTCCTGCAGAACCTACGACCCGGGATTAAACACCTGACCGTGATGCACGTCTCCCAATGTGCATTATCGGGAATATTTACCTTACACATTCGCATAGCGGCAGTCAAATATAGGGTGATTAAGGTGCTTTAAAGCAGACGTAAGTAGGGTTACCACCCGTCCCACTTTGCGAGGGACAGTCCCTTTTTGGGCAGTTGTGTTCTGACCAAAAATAATACAATGGCAAATGTCCTGTGATTGTAGGAAATACGTATGTCCCATATTTCATGTAGCAGTTGCATAAAACAGTTATTTCTGTATGTAAAATACTTAAATGTTACAAGAAACAGAATAAGCAACTAAACTGCTACAAGAATAAGCTTTCATTTAGGCAAATAAGTAAAGTTCTAACCTTTGTACTGACCGTGGGTATGTGTCAGCCTGTAAAATCTAATCTGTGTCCCGAAAATGCCCCACTTTGGCCATTTGAAAAAGCGGCAACCCTAGACGTAAGCGGGTATGCAAGTGTGCATGCGCGACGGTAAGTGGCGGTGATTCAACGGTATTGGAGATGTAAATAAGAAAGCATGTAGGTGTATATGCATGTGTATGTACAGACCAATATATATATATATATATATATATATATATATAGATATGAAGAATGAACATGGTCACAATAAAGCAGTCATAACGAATGTGAAGGGAAACAGCAGTGGAAACCCCCATAATATTTAGTGCTGTTATATATCAGGATGGCCAGAGGTGAGCACACCTCTGCATCCCCAACCACAGGTAGGACGCTAAAAGTGGAACTAATGATGTCCCCGTGCTAAGTCTGACTTTCAGCTAGGTACAGGGCAGTCCTGGTCCCCAGTCGGACAAGCCTTACATTACATATTGTACAGTGACACATGCAACTATATGGAACATAGTTGTTATAGGTGAAGTACTGACTTACCAAGCAACTCCAGGCTCAGTGGTTGAGAGACACCCACCTCCACAATGTCGGCTAAGGCTTGTGGATGTGGTTCTGCAGGTGTCCCCAGGTTGGCCAGTAGCTCCTCGGTACGTGTTTGTTGAGGCTGGGTTGGTGGTCCACCACTTGTTGCACCTTGTTCCCTGGCAATTGCATTTGCACGCTGTTTTGCCCATCTAATGAGGTCTGTACAGTGTCTGCGCACCTGCTGGTATGTGCAGTTGTGGCCACCCACATCATTAACCCTCCTGCAAAGTTCCTTCCACAGGGCATCCCGCTGCTGTGCATCCTGTGGCACATTGCTGAACTGGATATCATGATTGTCAAGTAGGTATGGGATGAGCAGGTAAAAGGGGGTAGCTTTGCACGCGGCATACCTGGAAGACATAATGATAGAGACAGGTCACACTAACTCACGGAGACATACAAAGCTACAGCTGAACATACATGTGTATCGCATTTATTACATTTAAATAGTTGTATTTGCAAATCTACATGACACTGATGTGTTTGTGTCACACACATGTGACACTCAATGGCGAGTGGATATTATCACCATACACGTGTGTGTGTCACCTGATTACATTGCTCATACTCCATGTGGATGCTGTCTTGATGTGGGCATGTCTGTTTGCCTGTTCTGGTGTTCCTACCTATCAGCACATGGCTGGATGTGTCCACATTAATGCAGTCGACCTTGATGTTGTGCATATGTCACATATAAAGACTTACACTGCTTTAACATACATGACCTGTGACCCTGCAGACTTGCTCACATAAGGTTTTGCATGTATGTGTTCTGCCATATACATCTACACAGCACTGTACAGCAATTAAACATCCTGCCATGTATCACCCGTGTTGCACATGTGATACACATGGGACACTGGCTAGCCAGATGGTACTTGCAGGGATGGATATCAACTATAGCATGTACAATCAAAGTCAACTAGTAGGCTATATACCATGGGCCATTTATGAATCTAGGATAAAAGGTTACCTGGTAGTAGCCGACAGGTGGGCATCTGGGGCCAGGTGAAGCAGTGCCACATTACTGATCCACAGGGTTACTGATACATTTACCATGCGGTCATCACACCATGTCTGAGAGGGGAGCGATGTGCAGCTTTGAAGAACAGGAATGCATAGTATGGCAGGACTATGTAAAGTGTATGGGACAAGGATCTGTCCAGCATGTGGAAGGTGGATGTCCATGAAGTATGTGTTTGAGATCAGGATGTGTATGTGTAGCATGTCCAGCATCACTGGGTTGGACATGGATTTAATCAAGGTATGCATCATGCTACATAGTGGAGATAGGGAATGGGAAGGCTAGTGTAGGCCATCTGCACATGGCCAATACCCCCTAAAGGAAATATGTGATCTGATATGGGTCACTTGATTACTGTGTATGGCTGGACAATGATCTCTATATTCATGGATGGCACCCTGTCATTATTAGGGTTGCCACATATGACTACCTGACAGGTGTGGTGATGTAGCTATCACAGGAAAGACAACTGCCCAGCTGCATCCCTTACACACAAGTGTCCATTATGTTGACCGCTGCCTAGGTGGTAGTTCATGGGTACAGGGTTATTAACATAGGGGTGACAATGCAATATGTAGCTGTCAGATTGTGGCCATATGTCACACACACCTCACCCACAAAGCCCCTTCTGTATGTTGTCCAAAACACTCTTGAGTCGGCTATTGCTTCTAGGTCATAGTCATTTGCATACTTCTATAGGCAGATGCCTTCTGTTTGTCTGTGAGGTATGGACTACAATGAGGGGGAATACAATTAATTAACCATGTCTTACTGTAGGCGCCACTGGTATGATGAGCATGTATTATTCAGACACCTTCTGTAGTGTTGGTTCTGTCAGCAGTCCCATTGCAAAACACTCCTGTGACATAGGAATGTACATCTAGTATACCGAGTGTAGGTGGAACACAGTATGGGTGATGATGTCTTATGACCTGGCAAGGTTATAATATGCAGTGTGAAATTAACCTTACTGTCATCTACATCTGTACTGCTGACATCAAATAATTTGATCAAGGTTCATGGCCTTTCAGACCAGACTCAGCAGGGTAGTAGTGCAGTACTTCCCATTATCAGTGGTGTCTCCCTCTTTGTGGGTTGTGATACCTGTTGGTGTGCACCATTCAGTGTGTACACAGCCTGACATGCAGCTATGTTTTACATGATGTGTATGTAGAGAGCATCTTGTTTTGCCATATGTGTATGATACAAACTGTGATGAGGACAGGTCCCATGCAGCCTGAGTGCAGCTTGTACCTGCATAGTTGTGGGTACAGGGACCCTGTGGTGTACATGGATATATGATTGTGTACCTGTTGGGGGGGCAGTGTGTTTATGTTATCCAAGACCCTATCTGGATTGCTTATTCATGCTCAGCACTTGTTCAGAACTTGTAAGCACTATGTAAGCTATTAATTACTATAGCACTCAATCTTCCTCATTACTTAGAGGTATACAGGTTTTGTACATACATTCCTCACTTGCTTAGAGTAAAATAGCTCTTGTACTCACTTTCCTCACTTATCTAGGGGAAATTAGTTTTATATTCAGGCATGTCCAAGAGTCAAATGCCAGTGTTCTCCCCTGTCTATCTGATGAATCTGGACATCTTGAGGCAATGTAGGCATTGCCTCATGTACACAGACAACCCTCTCCACTTACCACCCAACACTACAACCTGTGAGAGATTCACTTATGTAGCCAAACTGGAGGTAAAGCTCTCTCCAACCAAGTCTGAGCCTGACAGTCATGTAGAGAAGGTAAACATTCGCACCACACCACACTCATCACATAGTCTCATTGAATTTACCCCACCATTAACTGAGAAAGCTACTCATGTACCAACTCATTAGCTCAATGCTTTCTGGAATTCATAAACTCCAATGCCCTGGATCAACATATCCACAAACCCACCAGGGGCAACAATATCCTAGACCTAGGCATTACCAACATGAAGTCAACTCCTTGTTGGTCTGATCCGACCATGAGCTGAACACTGTTGATATCCACATCCAACCCTCTCCCCCCATAAAGGAAACCACAATATAATATGTCTACAAAGCCAACTTCATGCTTCTTAAGACAGACGTGGTGAACGTCATGACACCCATGCAGATGGACAATACTGTTACAACTGCTGAATCCTACACAAATGCAGTCTATAAGCACTTACACGAGTGCATGGATTGTGCTATCCCAAACAGAACCAAGGTGCTATACTCCTAATTAAGGAAACAAATCTGGTGGTCCCCTGCCATACACAAACTGTACTACAGGAGGAAGACACTGTTGCAAATGAGAGTACAATCCCATGTGTGGAGGAGCTCCCTGGTCAGCCTCAGTAAGAAGGTGAGATCCCTTATAAGATCCTCCAAAGCTAGCTACTAAAACAAAACCACCACTAATTCTAACAACAACCACAAAGCATTCTATAGCTATGTCAAATACCTCGATGTCAACACCCAGATCTGCTCTGAGTTACAGCACAAAGGCACGAACATTAAAGAACCAACTGATATTGCCAACATCCTGGCAGATAGGTTCAGTGCTACCTTTCCCCACTCCCTCTCAAAGCTGCACACTCTAAAGCCAATATCACAGCATCCATGGGACCAGACAACATCCCAGGCTGTGTTTTACACGAACGTCAGAAGGTACTATCTCCCCACCTACGCACCATGTTCAATAATAGCCTCGCATCGGGCTTAGTGCCTCCTGAATGGCACACAGCAACAGTTATCCCACTCCACAAAGGTGGTGCCACAATGGACCATGGGACCTATTGCCCTATAGGCCTGACTAGCCTGGTCTGCAAGGCTATGGAGCACATCATTGCTCTCAGTCACAGAGACATTGGGTACCTCCAAACCTTTGAGCCCTTCCAGTTTGGCTTTGTTAAGGGCAGACCATGCCCCCGAAACCTGGTGGACTTCTTAGAGACAGTTACCAAGGCATTAGATGAGGGTAAGGAGGTCCATACAGCCTACCTAGATCTCTCAAAGGCTTTCAACACCATTCCTCGTTCTGGTATTATCAACATAGCCATCCGGCTGAACATTAACCCCTACGTCATGTGATGGTTTGCAAAGTGGCTCATGGACAGAACCCACACAGTGGGAGTTGCATACCCTAGGTCCTACTGTTTACCAGTTACAAGTGGCGTCCCCCAGGGCTCAGTCCTAGGACCCCTCGTGTTTGGTATATAATTCTCTGATGTACAGGCAAGCACAGGAGGGCTTTGGCTGAGAAGGTTTGCAGATGACTGCAAACTAGGGGACATAATTGTTTCCCCAGCTGTTACAGACACCCTTTGGAAGGGTCGCACTGAGACAGATACCTGGTGTCAATATCATGGCCTCAAGCTGAATGCCAAAAAGTGCATAGTCATCCCCTTTGGATATAACTAATTACCCATGGACTACCACATAGGTGCTAGTCCCCTACATACAGAAAAGGTAATAAGGGATCTGGGAACCCCAGTAGATAGCAATCTCTCCTTTGATACCCATAATGACAAGATGGTTAGAATACCCTTCTACGTGGCCCCCCCTAATCTCTAATGCATCCAGATCAAAGGAGGCCATTGTGCCTCTCTACTCATGACTTATTAGACTCATTAAAGAATACAACACCCCATTTGGGATATACCTTACAAGACAACTGCAACAGCGTGGAAGACCAAAACAGTACCACACCAAGTGGATTACTGACCTCAAACCTATGCAGCCCAACCTAAGAAACTCTAGCTGTACTCGGTTGTATACCGCATACTCACAGGTGATCTCTGCTTGACATACAAGGCCCATGTCCAACCCAGTATTGCTGGATATGCTCCACCTAAACAGAGGCCCCTGAGAGCCACATGCTCTAGGGATATACACCTAACCACAATGATGACTAGGACATGCTGGATGGATAGATTCCTGACCCGGACACTCCCCATGCTTTGGAACATGATTCCAATGTACATCAGGCAGGGTCCCTCACTAGCACTCTTCAAGGGAAACCTTGACGTGTAGATGGGAGACAGACATGTACCCCTGGGATCACTGCAGTGGCTCTGCTGGACAGAGGCACAGGGAACTAATGGCTCTGCCTTTCAGAGGCACAGGGAACTATCCTATGGGGGTGGCAAAAGCCAACACACTCTAGCTTGGCTTATAAATACCCTTGGTAAGACAGTCTAGTACCTACCTTTGCACTTATTACATGTCTTATGTGCATGGATAGTTAACTAGTTCTTCCATTTTACTTTGCTATCATGCTGATAAACTGTTGGGTGACTAAAAGTCATATGTATCCTGTTATTGTGTATTGTAAATGCCAATAGACATAACTAATGTTTGCCTAACTGTTAGAGAAAAATACTTCAAAAGACCAAAAGCATAAGGTTCAGTTCAGGTATCTTTATTCTTGTGCAAGGAGACAAAAAATGCAGTTACAGAGTTTGTCTGACTAAATCAGGAAGTGTCACAGTTATTATACCTTTCTTTCAAGACATTGCCCACTACGACTGACGTAGCAGATCACCAGTTCACAATTCTGTTACTTTACAGATGTTTCTCACATTTCTAGCTGACTCTTCAAAGTTTAAAAAAGATTTTTTCAGTAAACAGGATGGCCTTGATGACCACCGGTCAATTATAACTTTCTTGCTATGTGATGTTACAAGTCTAGGTACTATGGCTAATTTAAGCACAATGCAAGTACAGATTTCTGAAGCAGTTTATTGTTCATAGTATCTAACTATCTTGCAGCTTGTGCACTTTTTCATCAACACGAACAGAGCTTATTGTCTATAATGAATGGATCTACAGAAATTATTATTATTCTCCTTTTAATTTCCTAACCTAGCAGAAAATCACCAGCTTTCCAGTACATTTCCAAGGCATAAACATGTATTTTGCTGTGCTAGCAAACTAGGTCAGAGTGCATCTTGCAGTGTCAGAAAGCACAATTTCAGAAAAGCATATTTTCAGTTTCAAATAGAACTAATGCTGCATATAGAATAAAAACGTGTTAATCTTCCCTTATTAAAATAAGCATTGCACACATATGTTAATACATATTTTTCTAACATTTCCCCCCTGTTAATACTTTTTATTCTATTTCAAAAGCATAAACAGTTTGTTTCTTCTCCTAACCTCTTCCTTTGAGGATTTGCAGCTAAGAGAGTCATTCAGTTTAAACTTATGAAAGTGTTTCCTTTTTCAACAGTTCTTCAATTTCAGTACTCTGATACAAAGTCTCAGAAACTGACATGTCTATAAAATCTTTGATTAATTTTTTCATGCAGGGAATCCCACAGCAAATGCATGCTCCTAACAATAGTAATCCCACACAAATGGCAGTCAGGATGTTCATTAGGATGGAACCCCACCCCCAAACAAATTCTGGAAAAAGTCCATCAGTGGGTTTGGGCCTGGCCTGGTCATGTCTGACACTTGCTGGATCACTTCCAAATGATCATTAATTTCATGTTTATTGTCGGGAATAAATGAACAACACTCATCTTTGATTAAAGCGCATGTACCACCTCTCGCCGCTGGGGTGAAGTCAAGAGCCATGCGATTTTGAAGCACCACAGTTCTCATTGCATTCAGTTCATCAGTCATTAATTCAAGAGCAGAAAAAGTTGCATTGCTCATGACCTCGAGAAGTTTGGATAGCTTTCTCAGTTCCCAAATTGATTTAACTGCACCATATGCAGGGGCTATGCCAGCCCAGGATATGATAGTGTCACTCAAGTCCATGTGTGCTAGTTTACTTTTGTCTTTCACGGAGTTATAGTTCCTCCAGCCTGCTATGATCTGTCCCACTGGATTCTCAGGTTTCTTGATTGGATTTTCAGGTTTCTTTGCGACATCTCTGACATTTTGAATTCTCCCATGAAGCAAAGCTGTAGTGTGTCATATGGCCGGGACCAGGTAACCCAAAAAATAACTGCCGGACCAATTCTCAGGCAACCATTTGTATGCCTTTTTCCCACATATGAGTAGAAACACAAGGATCCCAAAATGAAGAGACAAGCGTTTAGACCTGAACGCAATTTATTTTGTTTAAACAGAGTAACAGTGTTTTCGCCACACTCACTAGGTGGCTTCTTCAGAGGTAGCAAACAGCAAGTAAAACACTCCTTAAATACACAGCTAATTAAAAACAATTACTGTTAAGCAGCAGTTAAAAAAGAGGGACGACCCCTTGTTTCCAATTAAGCACTGCGACAGTGGGAATCTTTCTACAAGTGGCTTTACAAGCACAATTATAAAGTCAAAATGCAGCCTTTTCCAATAAGTTCTTTATACTCTGCATAAGAACAATATGTATAAAAACAATGTATAAGAGAGTAATGGCATACAAAAAGTATACCCTTGTATAAACAAGAAAAATCAGGACTCCCATAATAAAAATGTGTAAAAGTCCATCTGTTAAAAAGCTAACTTACAAATATAAAATGTAAATTTTAATCTATTTTAATATGCTCATCAAACAATAGGATAACCCATCCTAAAGAAAAGGCAGGTGAGTGTTAGCATAATAAAAAATAACCCCCTTATATGATGTATGCAATATAAGCATTATCAAATTAAGTAGTTATACAAGAGATAGGACTCTCAATAGCAAATCCTACCATATACTCTATGACAGCAAAACATGCAATGGCTGGTAAAGAAGTTGCATGATCAGGATCAGCAAGTGCAGAATAACAAACTCACCACTTATCTCATGTACGATTTCAATTTAAGATAAGGGGCAATGTTACAACTCTCATTTAACCCAGGTGGGTTAAATGCATCAAGCTTAAGCTGCCAAAGGAGCTCACAGGTTTCAAGCATTATAGCAGTAGGACCACCCCTAAGATGTAATGGGAGATGGTCGATGCCCATGAAGGTAAAGGCATGCCCTGGAAAAGAACAAATGTGCTTAGCCAGTGCATTTTCGCACTTCTTGTTTTTGACAGCATATAAATGCTGATAAATTCTGTCCTTAAATCTTCTATCCGTCTTACCAACGTAGAATACTGGGCAGCAAGTGCAAAAAGCAATGTAAATCACAGATTTGGTATCACACTTGATTCGATGGCGGAGCATGTATTTCCTACCTGCTATGCAAAAAGTGCTACCAGTTTTTATATGTGTGCAAAAACTGCAGGCTCCACAAGAAAAAAGATCCATTAGATCTGGCACTAACCACCATAGAAGAACTCTGCAAGAGTTCCTTAATGTTCCTACCCCTCCTAAACACCACTGATGGCTTTTCACCCAATTTGTTACCAACCAATCCATTGCTCGTCACAAAGAGCCAATTCTTGAACAGAATATTTTGTATGTCATACGAGTTCACCCCGAACGTAGAGATAAAACTACAAGAAACATCATTCAAGGGTGCAGGTACTGTCAGCAAGACAGAATCAAGCGTGTTCATCAACAATGGTGGGGATAGCCTCTGAGGAAAGAAGGGGTTTATAAAAACCACAAGTTCTTTTGTTAAGTACTTCTTCTATAATATCAGACACTAGACATTTTGGGTAACCTCGATTCATGAAAAGCTCACTCAATAGATGGCATTCAAGGTTGAAATCTGCCAATTCACTACACATCCTCACCGCCCTCACTAGTTGTCCCTTAACTATAGCCTTTTTATGCTTAAATGGATGCGAGCTAGTGAAGTGGAGGAATGAATTGACATATGTATCTTTTCTATAAATTGTAGATTTTAAATGACCCTGTGTGCCAACTCTGGTTAACTTTACGTCGAGGTAATTCATACCATCAACATCAAAGTGGTAGGTAAATCTAAGGAACAATGTTGTAGAATTCAAATAGTCGACAAAAGAATGTGCTAGAGTGGAGTCACCCCTAAACAAAATAAAGATATCATCAAGAAAGCGGGTATAGTAAAACAATTTACTATTCCACTCAAGATTGTTCAAGACAAAATTTCTTTCCCAATATGTCATAAAGAGGTTGGCCACAGCGGCCCCACATGGGGAGCCCATGGCCACCCTTTTTGGATATAAATGTCCCTTTCAAACATGAAATAATTAGAGGACAAAATAATGTCCAACAATTCAGTAACGTTATTAATAACACTTATAGGGGCCCCAAGCTCGTTCAGAAGTAAGTCAATCCACTCAAGGGCCTCCTGATGCAGAATAGATGTGTATAAGTCGACCACATCTATGGTCAAAAAGTTGGTATCTGTATCTAATACCAGCTTATTTAGGTCAGATAAAAATGACCATGAATCTTTACAGATGCTTGGTATACTTTCCACATATTTAGTCAACAGTGCATCTACAAATTTCGAGCAAGGGTAGGTAGAGGATGATCTACCGTCTATTAAGGCTCTCATTGGAGGGTCCCCAAGATTTTTGTGGATCTTGGGGATCCCAAACATAACCGGAGTCTTCGCATATAAGATATCAGCATATTTGAAAGTATCCTCATCTATTCTACCACTGATAAATAAGTCCCTAAAGTAGCCTCTAGTCCTACTTGCACAGATGTTCATTTCATTGACAGATGAAATTTCGTACGAGTCAGAATCCAGTACCCTATGCATTCTTTCAATGTAGTCAATTTGTTCAAAAATAGCTAAGCCCCCACCTTTATCAGGTTTAATAATCCTGACACCTGCGGAACGTAGTTCAGACAGGGCCTCTAATTGTTCTTTTGAGATATTAAACTGGTTGGGGCCAGCATTAGGGCACTTCAACAAAAATCTGATATCTAACTCGCATGCACTCTCAAACATTTTTAGGGCAACGTGTAGAGGCGGGTTAAACACACTAGGTAGCTTCAATTTGGGGACCAGTGGTTGTGCAGAGACATTGAATAGTAATTTCAAGTTCAATTTTCTAACATAGCATTTAAGATCAAGTAAGACCCTGGCTATATCACATTTCCTAGAAGGGACAAAGGTGTTACCCAGAGCTAGCAACTCTAGGAGGGGTAGGAACATTAAGGAACTCTTGCAGAGTTCTTCTATGGTGGTTAGTGCCAGATCTAATGGATCTTTTTCTTGTGGAGCCTGCAGTTTTTGCACACATATAAAAACTGGTAGCACTTTTTGCATAGCAGGTAGGAAATACATGCTCCGCCATCGAATCAAGTGTGATACCAAATCTGTGATTTACATTGCTTTTTGCACTTGCTGCCCAGTATTCTACGTCGGTAAGACGGATAGAAGATTTAAGGACAGAATTTATCAGCATTTATATGCTGTCAAAAACAAGAAGTGCGAAAATGCACTGGCTAAGCACATTTGTTCTTTTCCAGGGCATGCCTTTACCTTCATGGGCATCGACCATCTCTCATTACATCTTAGGGGTGGTCCTACTGCTATAATGCTTGAAACCTGTGAGCTCCTTTGGCAGCTTAAGCTTGATGCATTTAACCCACCTGGGTTAAATGAAAGTTGTAACATTGCCCCTTATCTTAAATTGAAATCGTACATGAGATAAGTGGTGAGTTTGTTATTCTGCACTTGCTGATCCTGATCATGCAACTTCTTTACCAGCCATTGCATGTTTTGCTGTCATAGAGTATATGGTAGGATTTGCTATTGAGAGTCCTATCTCTTGTATAACTACTTAATTTGATAATGCTTATATTGCATACATCATATAAGGGGGTTATTTTTTATTATGCTAACACTCACCTGCCTTTTCTTTAGGATGGGTTATCCTATTGTTTGATGAGCATATTAAAATAGATTAAAATTTACATTTTATATTTGTAAGTTAGCTTTTTAACAGATGGACTTTTACATATTTTTATTATGGGAGTCCTGATTTTTCTTGTTTATACAAGGGTATACTTTTTGTATGCCATTACTCTCTTATACATTGTTTTTATACATATTGTTCTTATGCAGAGTATAAAGAACTTATTGGAAAAGGCTGCATTTTGACTTTATAATTGTGCTTGTAAAGCCACTTGTAGAAAGATTCCCACTGTCGCAGTGCTTAATTGGAAACAAGGGGTCGTCCCCCTTTTTTAACTGCTGCTTAACAGTAATTGTTTTTAATTAGCTGTGTATTTAAGGAGTGTTTTACTTGCTGTTTGCTACCTCTGAAGAAGCCACCTAGTGAGTGTGGCGAAAACGCTGTTACTCTGTTTAAACAAAATAAATTGCGTTCAGGTCTAAATGCTTGTCTCTTCATTTTGGGATCCTTGTGTTTCTACTCGTTTGTGGATTTTATCTAGTTTGTTGGTTTTTCCCACATATGAAATAACAGTTTTCTACCTTAGTATTGATATACACCTTTCCTGCATGAATCATTTTCTTATCTATAATAGACAGTTGCTTTAAAAGAACAGGATTATGTCGTATATCACTGACAGTTTTATGCAAGGACTCAAAGTATGAGTCATAATCTGCATCACAAATTGTTTCTGTATTTTTAGCATTTTTAGGTTTAATATAACATTTATAAGAAACTGTTACATTACATCTACTCCAACCTACTTGAATCGTGTCATTCTTAAAAAAGCATACAATTCCTGTTTATGTAACAGGTAGAAATAATGCAATTTTGTCTCTAGATTTCACAGGTGTAGCCTCAAAAATCAAGTTTTCCCAGGTCTCATTGACCCCTTGGGGGACAGCAGCCATCAATAATCCCCTGTATGCTGTTGGTATAGCTGTGCAAATCCAACAATTTGAAATATTAAAAGTCTCAGCATACACATATTTGATTGCTTGGTAAGTGTTAAAATTCGGATGCCAGTCTATGAGTGTTGAATCATGTTTGTTCAGTCTAGCTGGTGTGGCTGAAGAAAAGAAAGGCCACAGCAAAAGCCACAGTAAAAAGAACATTGTCACTAATGCAGTTATTAAGATGATTATGCAACACTGCTGAATATACTGCTGAAATTGTTCAGTATTTCTATTGTCTCTAGGTCTTGTCATTTTACTGCTGTTGTGTGTTAGCAAGAGTTTTATCAAATTGAAAGTTTTTGACTAGTTTACAGTGTGTCAAATGAATCCAAGATGAACGTTCCGCAATCTTGACTGCTGTGGGCATGCTCAGCAGTACTTGATACGGACCTTCCCACTTTGGTGTCGTCCAATTCTTCTTTTTGATTGTCTTCACCCAGACCCAAGTGCCTGGGGCTACTGCTACTTCGAATGGGTTAGTTTGGTCTTTATCTGAAACAGAATTAAACTGTAAAAGATGTTTGTTATTTAGCATATTCCTCATGCAATCTGCAAGTATCCAATCTGCTTCCTGGTCTGCAGGCATGAGAGGTTTCCACTGAGGTATATAATAAGCTCTTCCGAAAATCTTTTTGAAAGGTGTCAATCCTTTTGCATTTGGAACAGTTCTCATGCTCAACAGTGCCAGGGGCAAACAGTACACCCAGTTCTTTGTGTTTCTACTATAAGTTTCTTAAGTTTATTCTTTAAAACTCCATTGTGCCTCTCTACTAACCCTGCAGATTGAGGGTGATATGCACAGTGATGTTTTAAAGAAATCCCAAAACACTGACTTAGCTGTTGTATAGTTTGGTTAACGAAATGTGTACCATTGTCACTGTAGATCCTTTCCAGTATGCCAAATCTAGGAATAATCTCTTTAACTAGGGTCTTTGCAACAGTGGCTGCATTTGGTTTACTAGTCGGAAAGGCCTCCACCCATTTGGAGAACATATCCACAATGACAAGGCAGTACTTTTTGTTTTCACATTTGCTCAATTCTATGAAATCCATACAGATAGTATGAAACGGATACGGTGGTATAGGGAAACTCCCTTGCTTGGGCTTTAATGCCCCTTGTGCATGATGTTTATTACAAGTGTGACATGACAGGCAAATTTTTTTAGTGTAGTTTGTAAACCCATACGTAGCGAACACCCGATTCACTAACTGTACCATCCCTCCTGTTGAGACATGGCTCTGCCCATGGCTCAACAAAGCTGCATATCTAAATAAATTAGACGGTAATATCATTTTTCCCTCTTTGGAGATGTACAGCCCTTCCTTGAGAATTGCTCCTCGTCTTTTCCATTTTTGTTTTTCAGCCTATGTAGTAGGTGTCTGCATTGTTTTCAACATTTCTAAATCTAAAATTTCAGAAGGTTGTAATTCTTTGTTCAAAAGAAATGCCTCTGAGGCTGCTTGCTTTGCAGCTGTGTCAGCTCTCGCATTGCCTTTTGAAATCCTATCTTGTTGTTTTGTATGAGATATGCATTTACAAATAGCTACTTTCTGAGGCAAGTGAATAGAATCTAACAAATCTAAAATAAACTGTGCATGGTTAATCGGTTTGCCAGTAGATGTCACCATTCCTTGATTCTTCCACTGTTGTGCAAAAACATGTACAGTAGAAAAAGCATACTGGCTGTCTGTAAAAATGTTTATGCTTTTACCCTTTGCTAAGGTATATGCCCGTGTCAAGGCAATCAACTCTGCTGCTTGTGCAGATAAGTTATGTGGTATTGGTTTCGCTTCTACAATCTCAGTATCAGAAACTACTGCATAACCTATTAGCTTCTGTCCAGTAGGACTTCTTTTGCATGAGCCATCCACGTAATATGTCACCTCGGCATCATCCAAGGGAACATCCATGAGGTCTTTTCTAGGCAGTGTCTTTTGCTCAATTACCTGCAGGCAGTTATGGGGTGTGCCATCCACAGGAGTTGGGAGCAAGGTAGATGGATTCAAAGTAGTACATCGTTCAATTGTCATGTGAGGTTGGCTCAGCAATATAGTCATACAAGAAAGATGCCTAGCAGGGGAAAGATAAGCTACTTTTTCTTGCAGTAAAATGATTGCGACTGCATGAGGCACTCTCAATGTGAGAGGGTGGAATAACACTACTGAAGCTGAAGCCTGCACTGCCATTGCAGCTGCAACTACTGCTTGTACACAGTGGGGTAGAGACCGCGCCACTGGGTCCAGTTGTGATGAATAATAAGCAATGGGGCATTGTTTGTCCCCATGCTGTTGAGTCAATACTGATGTCATATAACCTTGCTTGCAATCTACAGTTTGGAAAAACATTTGTGGTAATTTGGTAATCCTAAAACTAATGATGATGCTATCAATTGTTTCAGCTTGCAGAAAGTTAATTCTGCTTCTGGTGTCCACTGTATTAAATTTTGTGCTGCCATAGGTTTCTTAAAAATCAGGTCAGTTAAAGGTGCAGATTCCAAAGCATAGTTTGGGATCCAGCTCCGACAAAAATTAGTCGTACCCAGGAAGGACATCATTTCCTTCTTGGTTGTGGGTTTTGGTGCTTGTAAGATCGCTACTTTTCTGTCCTCATCTAATGTTCTGCCATCTTTGGATATTACATATCCAAGGTATTTCGCTTGTTTTCTCCAAAGCTGCAATTTATTTTTGCTTACTTTGTGTCCTTCAACTGCTAGGAATTTTAATAATGCTATAGTATCTTCCTTACAATCTTGCTGGGTAGGGGCGGCCAGCAGGATGTCATCAACATAAAGTAAAATTTGACTACCTTTCAGTGGGATAAATCCCGCTAAATTACTTGCATCTCTTGTGAGAATATTGTTGGACTTTCACTATAACCCTGTGGTAGTCGCGTATATGTATACCGCTTCCCCTGAAATGTAAATGCAAACCAGTACTGGCTGTCAGAGTGTATCGGTATCGAAAAGAACGCATTGCTGATATCTACCACAGAAAAGTACTTCTGCTGAGGTTTTAAATCATTCAACAAGGTATGTGGATCTGGCACCGTAGGTGCTCTTGGTATTACTGCGTCATTTACAGCTTGTAAATCTTGGACCATATGCCATTCTCCGTTTGCTTTTCTAACTGGGAATAAGGGTGTGTTACATGGCGAATCGGGAGATTCCACCAGTATTCCCTTCTTAAGCAAAGCTGCTATGATTGGTTTAATACCTGCCTCTGCATCTCTTCTCAAGGGGTACTGTCTCTTTTGTGGTCTAAATGCTGACTTTGGCATGATAGTAACTGGTCCTGCTGTTCGAATAATTCCTACGTCTGACTTTCCTGTTGACCAGAGAGTTTCTGGTATGTCTAACAAAGCTTTTTCTTCCTCTTCTAATAAGAGGGCTTCTCAGCTGTCTTTGCTGGACTGCAAGTGTACAGCTGGATGTGTTTGTGTTATCCAATTCAGTTTCTGTCTTTGTATTCCCTGTTCTGACAGTTCTGATTCTGTCTGTTTTTCCCATTTTGTAACTTTTTCTCCTAGGTCTATCCATTTTAAATTTTCCTCCTTAGTTAAACTAATATGCGGTATTAGATTTGATTTGTAAAGTGAAAAGAACTCCTGGGGTAATGAACAGCTAACTACACTGTTCACTTTCATGTCCCAGTACAAATTACACAGTACTAATCTGTTTGCATGATTTTTAAACAATTCTTGTTCATATTCTTTGTCAGGTCCTGGTGTATTACAATAATACAGAGTACAGTGCAACAGGTGTTGTATGTCAATGCAAAGAGAGGGGAACTTACTGATAGCTACATTCATTAACTCTTCAGTTACTGCTCTAGGGCCAGTCGTAACTAAGTCCTGGCTGTACCAGTAAAATGTCTCACCTTCCGTTTGCACTACAAAAGTATTGGTCTGTCGCTGTGCTTCCATACCCTGCATGGTTGGAACTAATGCTATGCCAAATAGTTGCATAAGATCTCTGCCCAAAAGGTTCACTGGGCATTTTGCAGAAACAACAATTTTGCTTTTCTGGGTTAATCCTGAAACAGGATCTGTTATTGTAATGTTATGGGAGAGAGGCTCCCGATACAGCTGTCCTTTAGCTGCTTTTACTAGTATAAAGTCATGTGATTCTGAATTTTCTGGTAGTTTGGAGGGGTGTACCAGGGTTCGTGATGCCCCTGAATTGCACAAAAATTTGACTTCCCTCCCTTCTACCAGGAGTGTCACTTCTGGTTTTGTGTCAGCCAAATAGAGCTCTAAGCTCAGTAAGGCTAGGTCTAATATTTCGTTTTCTTCACTATCGGTAGCTTCCTGCACTTCCTCTACTATCACATTCTCTGTTCCTTCTATCACATTGTCATTTGTCTTTTCTCTGTTATTCCTATCTAGTGATTCCTGACTTTCATATAGTCAGTCCACACCCTCATCATTTTTGTCTTCCACTGCTGCCTTCTTATTTTTCCTGCAATCCCTTGCCATGTGTCCTTTCTTCACCGCATTTGAAGCACTCACCTCTTTTCTTTCTCCCTTCAAAGTCCTCTGAGCGCTGATCAGATTGTTTGTTTCCCTGGGCATTCTTTTTGCCCTTTTGTCCGGACTGTACTAAATAAACTTCTCCATCTTCCACAGCAAATACTTGGGCTTTCTTTTTCTTTTTGTTGTTAAAATGCCTTTCGGCATGTCTAGCATATTCAAGCAGTGATTGTAATCTGCTTGTACGATGGTCTACCATATGTTTAGTAATGAAACTACTTATGGGTGCAATACTGCCTTTCAAAAATGCATTCTTTAACTGCTGCTCATATGGGGAATCTTGTGTCTGATCTTCAGGCACTTGCATTCCACAGTGATTGTAAAAACATTCCAATAATCTGGAAAAATATCTATCAACAGTTTCACTTTCTTGTTGGATGCATTGATTAATGCAAGTCCAGTCTGCCCTAGGCTTCCATTTCTCAGAAATTCGGTCTGTCAGACCTTTCACTCTGTTGTCTAGTTCTGCGCTGCTATGTGGGAGGGGCCTAAGTGCAGCATCACGGGGATTCCAGTTGCCACTGATCATGTGCCAATCTGGACCTACTATTTGTCTGACCACTTTTTCTACTTCCTCTCCGTTTAAGTAATAACTTAATCTCATGCCCTGTAAGTCTTCTAAGAACTTTCTAAAATTAACTTTTGGATGGGGAATTCCCTCTGTGGCTTTCCGTATGTCTTCCGGTGTCCACGGTCTGTATACTAAGAGAGTTGAGTCCTGCCCTTCTTGTCCTGCCTGAGGATTTGGTACTTCTATGAGTGGGCATATCTTTTCTTCACTCATAGCCCGTGAATTTCCATTCATTTGATATAATTCAATATCCCCTTTTAAATTACGTGTTCGAGACCTAGTCTCGATAGGATCTCTAAAACGGTAGTGGTTTTATAGGAACAACTGGATATCATGGAGGTGGGTCAGTTTGTTCTTTTGCTTCATATTCCGGTAAGGGAGCTGGTAAGGGAACCGAAACCAGAGTGGGCGGAGGGGTCGATGCTGTAACTAAGTTATTATCCTCTTTGTCTAGAAACATTGCTTTTGAATTTTTATTCTTTTGTTCTCTTCGGTTTGCTTCCTCAATCCACCTGTGTGCCTGAGGAATTCCTAATTTACGCTGTTTTTTAACCCGACCTTTAGAATCGGTTTTTAGTTTGATAAGCGAGGATCTTTCAAGTTTCCCTTTGTGATTGCATATATTTTGCGTCTTCGGTTAACGGTGGGCTTTGGGGTCTTTTAGTTTTTGTGCACATATTACCCATTTTGTTCTAACCTTTTAAATGTTACGTAACCCTTTTATTTTTAATGTGGTACCGCCAAGTGTTTACAGTCTCTTCAGACTACCTGCCTACTTATTCTGTATCCCTGATCTATGACAAGATAGCAATATTTCTGTCCCTGAATTTAAAAATTCTCACAGAACAAATACAATCAAGTCCCTGATCTAAAACAGAAAAAAGTAGATTCACCTTACCTGAGCCTCAGCGATTGGTCACTCACTGTTCAACTGGAACCCGCTTTCAGTCATAGATCAGAAAAGTGGCTGGCCTCTTTTGCACGACAATTCAGTCGGAGGTCTTTCAATGAAGAAGATCCGATGTGGTATCTTCCCTGCGCAGTTTCACGCCACCTGGCCCATCTGATCCCAAGCTAAACGAGGGTTTCCGGCTCCAAAGGACCAAAAAATGTTAGAGAAAAATACTTCAAAAGACCAAAAGCATAATGTTCAGTTCAGGTATCTTTATTCTTGCGCAAGGAGACAAAAAATGCAGTTACAGAGTTTGTCTGACTAAATCAGGAAGTGTCACAGTTATTATACCTTTCTTTCAAGACATTGCCCACTACGACTGACGTAGCAGATCACCAGTTCACAATTCTGTTACTTTACAGATGTTTCTCACATTTCTAGCTGACTCTTCAAAGTTTAAAAAAGATTTTTTCAGTAAACAGGATGGCCTTGACGACCACCGGTCAATTATAACCTTCTTGCTATGTGATGTTACAAGTCTAGGTACTATGGCTAATGGCAAGTACAGATTTCTGAAGCAGTTTATTGTTCTTTATATCTAACTATCTTGCAGTTTGTGCACTTTTTCATCAACACGAACAGAGCTTATTGTCTATAATGAATGGATCTACAGAAATTATTATTATTCTCCTTTTAATTTCCTGACCTAGCAGAAAATCACCTGCTTTCCAGTACATTTCCAAGGCATAAACATGTATTTTGTTGTGCTAGCTAACTAGGTCAGAGTGCATCTTGCAGTGTCAGAAAGCACAATTTCAGAAAAGCATATTTTCAGTTTCAATTAGAAGTAATGCTGCATATAGAATAAAAACGTGTTAATCTTCCCTTATTAAAATAAGCATTGCACACATATGTTAATACATATTTTTCTAACACTAACATAACAGTGATGCTGTGTAACTTGTAATACACATCTGCCTACAATACTGTACATTACACAGTTATTGGCACAATATCCCACAATGCAAATCATAATTGCACAGTGGGCCAACCTTCGACATGTTATTCTCAGTAATACACCCATACATATGGCCACTGTTACAATATATCAACATATACTATCCCTTGTTATAGCACATACTTGTTGGACCAGCCCTGCAACTGACAGCTGTTGGTGAGGAACATTTGTGTTCAAAGCCCTTATACAGCAGCCCTTGTGGTGTATGCAATGTTTGCCTTGTGACCTACAGCAGTACACACAAATACTACAAGCGTTACTATGCTCAACAATACATCACTACCAGATAACTGTTTCCACTATATGGATAGCTTGCACTTTAAATATTACAGAACAGGTACTAAATACACAGGCATACTGACTGTTCTACATACCTTATTAGTAACCTGAGGTGTCGTTGACTGTTGATTCAATCATTTTCAGTTTGTGTTTCAATCTTCTTTGTAACGTTCTGCTGGTATATACGGATGGTTTGAATGTGTGATAAGCCATCCTTTTCTAGTAAAATATCGGTAACATGTGGTATCCTGACCACCAAACTGGTGTTCCAAAGTAGTTAATTAGATGCACATCAGCTGTGCAGCTACTCCATTAGCCGATACCATGGCAACAGTGGTGTATAACTGAGTACTTTGGGCATTGTCCGTTTGCCTTACTTTTGGGGAAGACGGTCTGGATGTGTTGTTTGTTATGTATTTCAATATCTATATGGAGACAGACAGAGATATATTAGCTTCATGACTCCCGTGGATTGTGTGTAATGGCTAGACGATTTTGTTTTACATGTGAGTACAGCTGTTATATTTCAGAACATTGCTACTTATGCAGGGTTTGTTTGTACCTGATACTTCTGCAGATGTTTAAGTCTGGCAAGGATGTTTGGGAAGCTCAAGGCTGTATGGCTATGCATGAACTGTTATGTGGTTTACAGTGTGCTCAACAGACATTTTTGATTTGGTGTACATGTGTATCATACTGAGCTGTTACTCAGTAATTGGTAACACATCCCGGTGTATATATAACCCTCTGAAATGGGATTAGTGCAAACAAACCCTGTAACATCAGCAGCTATTCCATTGTATATCAGCAACTATTTCACATAGGGCCATGTTAGTGTGTCTCTGACAAGGTATGTTAAGGCTTCTGCAGATGTCGTACAGTGAGTGAATGATTTGTGATGTTATTACAGTTTGTATTGTAATTTGTGTGGGTGTGAGGGTGATGTCGGTGGGTGTGCATAGCAGATGCAGGTGTGTAGGAACTGCTTTTATACATAATCGATATGTGCTTGAGGGTTCCTTCCCTATTTGAACACCTATCCTTTGGTGTTGCAGACTGATTCATTAAGGCACTGTTATGTGGCTCCTGTATGGCTTGCAGGTGATGTTAGTCTTTGAATCCTTTCGGAAATATATCAGAATGTAATAAAGTATTGCTACATGAAAGCTGTGTATTTCTGTCATAGGTATTTGCAGTCATTGTAGTTGTGTTGGTGACTGACCCTCTTTGGCTAGCGTTGCTACCTTTTCATACGGCCATAGTGGGACATGTTCGGGACATACATCAGAATTTACAGACCGGCACAAACCCATGGTCAGTACAAAGGATAGAACTTTCCTTTCTTGCCTAAATATAAGCTTATTCTTGTAGAGGTTTAGTTGCTTATCCTGTTTCTTGTGACATGTAGGTATTTTAGATGCAGAAAGAACTATTGTTTGCAACTATTACATTACATATGGGACATAATTATGTCCTACAATCCCAGGACATTTGCCACGTTTAATATATTTGGTCAGGGCACAACCGCCCAAAGAGGGACTGTCCCTAGCACATATTTGTAATAGTGTATAGGCATATACTCTCCATATCCTTTGTTCATAAAGGTTGGTCGTGGCGGAATGTGTGATTGCTATAGTCTATGTTATACTCATATATGAACACTTCAACTGCTGTATACGGGATACCTATGGAATCCAGACACCACACAGTTCCACCGCCCACAGTACCGGGCCCAGACTGCCATAACCCACATTACCTACAGCGACAGTAACTCGCGAAAGTAACATGAGCATGGAACACACACATGCACACACAGACACACTGCTACTCACCACATCCAAACAAACCATCCTACACTATGTATGAGCAGGTGGCCAAGCACCCCTACACCCCCCATGTAGGTGTCTGCACCCCCCACACCCCCCTACTTTAATATTCTACCTCCTAGATTGTGCAAACAGATGAACAAAGCTAACCCACACCCACACATTACAGTCCCCCAAGAAAACACACCACACTCAGAAACACACTTACACGCAGTAACCTACATGAACCGCAACACCAGAAGCACTGACTAACTGTCCCTTTACATCGTGATTTTAAACCTCGCGCATCTGGTGTTTCGGTACTGTGTTCTTTCAAACCTTAAGCCTCGGGATTACGCGCGTCGGTATGTCAAGCAGTCGGTATGTTGTAGGTATCCCATTTATATGTACCTCCATGGTTATGTAGATGTTGTTAACCTATCTATATATCTACATATATATGTATATCCCCATATATCAACATATATCTCTCTCTCTCCCTCTCTCTCTCTCTATATATATATATATATTTTTTATATATATATATATATATATATATATATATATATATATATATATATATATATATATATGACATACACCTTTCATTGGGTACATGCCGGTTTGTCCTTTTTCCACACATTCCTACCTTTTGTGTTTTATCCTGTCAATATACACAACTGCTATTGGTACATCTCAGGTAGCTTAGTGGTATTTTATTGTGAAGATTGTGTACATGGTTGTGTGTTCTAATCTTGGCAGTGGTAGTTTACCTTTCAGAGCAGGCACTGGTAGTGCAAGGGTGATTAACGCACATGTCAGCGGTTGTGTGTTCCACATGTTTATTATTCTGTGGAATACTACCTATATATACAAGCTGTGTTTAAAGTATACTATGTCACATGTAAACATCTGAGAAGATTCCTGTCAGGGATACTCCCCATTATTTGGAACTACATCCCTGATTACATTATACAAATCTCTCACTAACACTCCAGGGAATCCTTGCAGAGTGGGTGGGGAACAATGGATACACCCCATGGATCCCTCAATTGGCTCTGCTCCACAGAGGGACAGTTAGTTAATCGATGGGGTGGCGACAGCAGACACTTTTTGCCTTTGCTTATGAGTGGCCTCAGGCAGTTGGACATGTAACTACCTATGTATCTATGAACCTCTACATACAGTATGGACACATGCTGATAGCTTAATTTACTGTTCAGGTATTGACTTACCTTGTGCCAATGGCAGTTGTGTGTACAATAGTTGAGGGCTACCTATGTAGGATGCACACAGTAGACCACCTATACATGACAATCTACAGGTGGTTGTGTGTGTGTGTGTGTGCCATCCATGTTTGCTGTGTATGCAGGTGGAGAAGGGTGTCAGTCCATAATTGCCTACACTGTCAGTGTGTGTGCTATACGTTCCCTCTTTGCCAAGGCATGGGCATACTGGACACGCCTCCGTCTGCCTACTGGGGCTAGCACCAGGTGTTCATGGTCTGAGTCCCTCTGTACCTGTGGGTCCCTTGGCAATGGTGGTGGGCTGTGAGGGCCTTCACCATTCTGTCCCTGCTGCAGCTGTTTCTGCAGGATCATATTGTGTAGCATGGAACATACTATGAAGATGTGGGCACACGTACCTGGAGAGTACTGCAAGGCTCCACCAGATATGTCCAAGCCATGGAACTGTGACTTCAGCATCCCAAACATGTGCTCTATGATGATTCTGGTTTCTGCGTGTGCCTCATTATGGCGTTCTTGCATGGCTGTGTGTGCATTTCTGATGGGAGTCATCATCCACGGTTACAGTGCATAGTCAGCATCCCGCACCAGGTGGCCATATGGGATGTCCCCCCTGGCAAATACCTGATACAGCTGTGAGGCATGCCAGATGTGGGAGTCATGATAGCTTCCAGGGCTGCCAGCACACGCATCCATGATAATGCCCCGGGCATTGCACACAACCTGGCAGCTGATGGAGGGGTATCCCTTGCGGTTTATGTAGCGCCTACCCTGCTCATCAGGTGGTGACTTGATGTGTATGTGCATGCAGTCTATTGCACCCAGTACCTCCAAGTAGTCTGCCACATGGTGGAAGAGACGCATATTGCTGGACAACTCTTCCTGCGTTCGGGGGAAGTATATGTGCTCATTGGCATGTGGTAACATGGCATCCAGAAACTGGTGGAGTACCTTGGATGCTGATGCCTGTGAGATCCCCATGATATCCCCAGTTGGCCTTCGGAAGGTACCTGTGGCTAGTATTCTCAAGCTTACACATACCTTCATGTCCACTGGGATGGGTTCCCCTCTGTTACTTCTGGCTCTGAAGCGAGGCCGGCACAGCTCAACAAGTTGCTGTATGATGTCCCTGTCCACCCTGTAATGCTCTACAATCTCCAGATCATGTAGACCCTGGTAGGTTACCCTGGGTCTGAACACTCTTCTCCTCTTCCGGTGCCTCAGATGGTTGTCAGCATCAATCTCCACACTACCGTCAGTCACCAACACATGCTGGTGAATCAAAGCTATGGCGGCCCCTAACATGTACATATTAAAAGTTCCCCGTCTGTATACACCAATGGTGCAGAGTGTCTGGGAATACACAAGTGTGTGTGTGGGGCTTTCACACCTTATACTATTGGGCAATGGATGATGCTGGTGTAATTGGGTGTGTGTGCAATTCCAGCTGTGGGGAATCTTAATTATTGCTTTTACATCAGGTACTGCTATTATGGGTCCTTTGGTGTTGACTTACGCTTGGCTGCCATGATTCATCTATTGCCCTTTACTTCAATTTCCAACCCGATTCCCCTCCCATTGTCAGGCATGCAACCAGCTGCAGGCTTTCTTGTTTTGCACTTTCACAACCCAGGATTGTGTTGGGAAATGTGTTATGTAGCTGATCTACTGCAACTTTGTTTTGTTCTGCTGTGACAGTTCTCTTTTCTTTGCTGTATGGCACCTCCCCTTTCCTGTTCTGCAGTTAGCTGTTGTCAATGGCCCACTGTGAGTTCCTAGGTGTTAATTACTCATTTGTACTTCAATTACCATGCTGCAGCATTTACTTATTGTCTTCCCGTATCCTTCCTGTTTCCGCATGCAGCCGTTTACTGGGTTTTGAGCACATTTTCATCTACGTTCACATGCACTTTCAGTTATCTTGTGTGGTCTCAGCTAAGCAAAGCTATGGCTACTTCCACACCCCTATCCTGCAGCTTTGCTTAGCAACAGGCAACCCGGATTAGCAATGATCCAATGTGCTTACAGCTACGGTGGCACACCCCTCTCTTAATGTCATGTTTACCTCCAGGCCACTTCTCGGTGTTGTACAGCTACACCTTGTGGTACATCCTTACGCCAGCGGGCCATTTGCAATTCAGTATTGCTTGACTCATTTGCATGGCATTGACTACTAATTCCTAGTTACCCCTCAGAACACTGTCACAGACCCTTAGCAACCCTTGTGCCATGGTTGTGGTGTAGCATGCGTGCCATCGACTATTATGGGAAATTCATGAATTGTGTTGCATTGCAGTTTTATGACATCTAAATATATTTTCCTTGTGATCCCGTTTGTGCACAGATGCACTGTGGTTTTACTTTGTGTTAGTGTGGCCGTGACATTAAATGTTATTTTTTATGTGTTGCATGTTTTTTTATCCCATTGGCTATATATTTAGCCATTGGCATATATTAACATTATAATACGTACGTTTGGTCCACTTTCATGGCTCCGATTTTATGTTTGCCAAAATGTAAACCGTTTTTTTTTTTTTTTGGTTTACATTTCTTCATGCTTACGCTACACCTAAACCACTTCATGAATCGCTGTATACCTTCATTTGCATGCTACACTGCTGTGCATGGGGTAATTAGCATACATGCACCAGGAGCTGCACAGCTCTGGCGTACGCTGGTAGTGCACATGTAAACAGCTCATACTGGAATCTCTCAGTGACCATATTTGGCACTATATTGCCGATGCTACTCTGGTACCTGGGCAAGCTTCATGAATCCTGGGGCTTGTCAATTGTCAGTACAAGATCACATAAGGAATAGAAACATAGATGCCATTTTGGTGTTAACTGACACCATACTAAGAAAAAAATGGCTGCACCTAAATACCTGGTGCTATTTTGATAGTGTTTTTAGATTAAATGATTCTTTGAATTATGTCCTACTACTAGAATCTGTAATCACCCATGGATACCCCTCCAGTTTTTATCTTTAGTATAAACTCCAAAGTGTAGAATTAGATTAATATCTGGAAACACTAATCTGTTCCCATTTGCTCCTTAAACTAGTATACAACATGGCTTCATACTAAAGACTGACTGCTCTGTTCATTGTTTACTAATACTCTAAACTATAACCCTCCAAAATGCTAATTTCACACTTTACTGATTGCTAAATCATCCTTACCTCTTCATGTAATGAAATAAAAGATGTCTTCCAGAAGAATCATTCCAACCTAACTAAACTGCTTTATGCCAAACAGTTTAAAAGTAAAATGAAGGCAATAGCAACATGATCCATAATGCATGTTCAGAAAGTGTGGTAGAGAAAACGCAGTGAAATATTTAAAATAAATCACTGGATATATTGAAAACATTGAAGGGTAAAGAAAGAACGGAGGTAGCATTTTAACAGATACTCATGTGTAGAGTGAATGGTATAATTATTTTCTTTAGTCGTTAAGCAAAGTGGAATGCAAGACAACTCTCATCTCAGGATCATTTAATTTCACAGTGACTGGATCATTGTAAATGACTCTGGAGAGTTGCTTCAGCACACACACACTTCTTCAAATCTTTGAGCCTATGGCTAGATCCATTATAAATAAGGAAGTAATATGTTAGGACTGTTAATGTATAAATTAATAGGCAATGAAAACTAGCCAAGAAGTTTTCAAGATGCAGTGACAGGCATTACTATAGGCATGTGACAACAAGCCTGAAGATTCATTCAACTTTGTTTAAGATTTTAGTACCACTGTGCTCAACAAAGACAGTCTACTGGCTCATAACTCATGAAATTGATGATAGTTTTTTTAACAGCAATAAAGCATTACAACTGAAAACATGCATTGCAACAACATGGAGAAAGACCATTATGCAGCCATAAAGCTCTAAACAGTGCTTTGCATGCAGAATACAGAATACAACAATTATGATTAAAATCATTAGTCTAATGTTTAGATGACAAGTTTTGGACTAGTTTTCCTGAGTCTTACTTGTATACTCAGATGGTATGTTTTTTTTTTTTAATGAATGTGTGAAAAGTTCCAACTGATGCTGTAATCCAGTGACATTCTGTTTCTGTTAAATTTTATAACAAAGGCTATACTCCACTGATACTCTGTTTCTGATAAATTATAGCTCTTTGGAATTCTCATCAATAACCAACAATCAGCATCATTACTGCACATAGAGTGACTCTTTATACCCATCTAGAATTCTTGATTAATTGATCCAGTTTGAGGGAAAGTTTGAAACTGTTTAAATCCATGTAAAGGAAATTTGCACTAGGCATGTGGCATCTACATTACCTTTTGGAGATCATCCAACCTCTTTATTTATGTATCTTTGGTGAGTGCAGCTGTTAAAATTACAATTTAAACAAAGTGAATGAAGCAATGAAAGTAGATTGTCACAGGAGTCATTTAAAGAGACTCTTGCTCCATTTATATTGAACATTTTTTCATAAATGAATATTTCATTTAGATTTAATTATCAATGACATTTGCACAGCTAGAGCCATGTAAATCTTGCTATAGTACTTTAGAAGTCTTCATAGTGACTTTTAGTTTCATTGGAATTAACACTAACGATATTTCAGGTACAGTAATTATTACTCAAGAAATTTAACTTTCTAGAATGAAGAGAAGTTAATTTGAAATCATTGCCATAATATAGAAAATGGTTTACTATCATTTATTCGAAGTGAAGTCGATCTACGCCACTTCGTTCGAAAATCGGAATGTCGACCATAGGCAATGTTGAACACTGATATTGCCGAAATACACATCTGCCCCTATGTCAACCCATGTTAAAACCCATCCCTAGGTAGCAGTCAACATGTATTTCGGCAATTCCGGTGTTCAACATTGTGAATTTCGCACAATCTCGGTTTACCATGTGAACAGTCGACCGGAGTACATTTCGGGTATATGATAGTAAACCATAGAAAATTATGATAAATTCTTTGAGCATAACGAACTTATTATGTGGACAAGACATGGATATCAAGAAATGCACCTTGAGAGTGGAGCAAAGCAAAGTTCGGCAGGTGAATATTAAAATCTGTGTCTCAAACTCATAGCAGGACTGAGACACTCAATCATAATTCTTTGTAGTGCATGGGGCTTTATCTGCCTTGTATGCTATTAGTTACAGGAAAAAAGTTTAGTACTGCAAAGTGTTTTATGGTTTTGAAGGCCATAAAACACTTGGGCCAGCAGAAGTAAAGTGTCCATCTGAGGAACTTATATCTTTAAAAGCAGTTAGACACTTTTCCTTGACAAGAAAAGTATCTAACAGCTTTTAAAGCTGTTTACCTTCTTGCCACTTTACTCGTGCTTGGCTGGCACAAACCACTGTTATGTTCTTCTGAGAGACTAGAATGTAACAGTTTTTAGAGGTGATTAATAAAGGTTTGTTATGCATCTTGCTAATGTCAAATTCTGTATGACCCTTGTAAAAAACTGAGGGGCTGCCAGTCCAGCCAAATAGAGTTTTATAAATTTGTACATATTAATATGATCCACAGGCTTGTGTAACAAATGTGAGAAAACTGTGTTATGTTCTGAGCTTCAAAAATGTAACCACAGTGCACCCTGCTGGAAGAAAGCTGATGAGTAAAGCATTTTATGACTGTTTGATCTCAAGCTAGGAGACAGGATGTTTGGGCTAGGAAATTCTTTCTATTGTTCTAAGACAGAGATAATTACTAGGTTTTACATGTAAAGTGTCTTTTATTGTTGTGGCTTCCTGGCAGGTGCAGATTACAAAAACAAATGTTAAAAGTTTAAGTTCTGTGAGCCTGTGAAACTTAAGTAGAAGTGTCAGTCATGATGTAATCTGAAATGACTCAGCAGTAATGTGCATTATCAATTTAAGACTTTCTCAGGGAGAAAGATTTAGCATTTTGTATTTTGTTCTGAAGCTGACAACAACTCACCAGCACTTTGCCTTGTAAGTAGAATTTAGAACCTAGTTTCTCTTACAGACAGATAGGAATATAGCCAGATTAGTCTAGCTGTTCTTTATATTTATGTCAGACTATCCTACAATATTGTTTTAAAGTATGTTCCTGTGATTTCTGAACTTTCCATTAGCACTGTGTTGAATTGATGAGTATTGTCTTGTGTTTTTATTGTTTATTATTATATATTTTTAAACCTTTCAACTGTGGCTGTTTTGTGTAGAGATAGTTTAATCTCTCAGAGTACTTGCACTTATTTGGTGATACTGTATAAGCCATCCAATAGCCTTAGCCTTGAGTTCATAGGTTCATAGGTGTGTACTTGGCTAATGGCCCTGGAGCCTTTACAAGCCTAGCCCATGGGATTACACTGGCATTGTACCACCCGACCTTAGTTCCGAGTGTATTTGTCAAGTAGAGCCACTGGAGTGATTCCCTGGGGTGAATTTTCTATTTTCCATTCACTCATCAAGATTTCTCTTGAAGAGGGCCAATGAGGTGCTCTGCTTGACATGTATAGGAAGTCTATTCCATAGCATGGGCAGTCTCTGGGTTATAAACCTGTCCCTCCATCATGTTCTGCTGATTGTGGTAATGAGGTTAAGGTCTCTGGAGCATGTGATGTGGAGGGATTGGGATTTCATTAGATGTAGCATTTCTAACAGAGCTGGGTCAGACATGGCTTTGTAAGTCAAGCAGAGATCGCCTCTAAGTAGGCGATATGAGACAGAGAATAGTTGGAGTTTTTTGAGTCTGTCCATATAGTACAAGTGTTTAAGGCCTAGGATCCTCTTTGTGAGGTACTTTTGTGGCCTCTCTAGTTGTTGCAGGTGTCTAGTGAGGTACATGGCAAATAGGGCATTGTACTGAATGATTGGCCTAATAAGGGAAGAGTTGAGGGGGACAATGACCTCTTTCTTCCTTGATACAAAACCCTTAGTAATGAGATGAGAGACCTGGTTCAAGGTAGCAGAAAGCACCCCTGCACTACCAGGCTATACTTACTATTTGGATAACAGTAATAGCACACAGTGGAATTGGTCACCCTTTGGGGAAGGGCCTTATAGTAGCTGATAAGTAGTGGCTGGTGGCAATGATTTCTACCTTATAGTCTGAGCAGGAGGGGGCATAGCTGGAGAACCTGTGCCAGCCTTCCATAGGAGTGTCTGTGTGTTTGTATATAATTCATATCTCAAAGTGTGTGTGTGTGTCAGCCACTTGGGCAGGGACACAAAACACTGGTTGGATAAAGAGGGTGCTGGAGGTTTTGGCTTGACCACTCAGCTGAGATCTGAACCCTACAGCTGTGCCAGTGGAGAGTATTATTGGGGATGTGGGAGAGAGAGAAAAAACAGCCGCAAACTGACTGTGATCTCTGTGTGGTCTTAAGGGAAATTGTATTTTATTGTGTGTGTGTACTTGTTATCTTCCCAATGTGAACGCCCCTCACTGGTGCTAGTGGTGAGGACTGATGCTCTTTGATTACTGGGCCAGTACCCGGGCATCACAACCCTAACAATTGTTATTCTTTCAGGACAGATTTTATCCAGCTCATAGTTTAGTTCTGCATTAACATCTCATCGTAGAATATTAATTATGTAACGTATGACTTCTTACTAATCAGTTTCTCAACTAAGTCAGCAGTGCCTGTGTTAGGACCATAAAAATTGCCCATAAGGCCATATTGCTTGCCATTCTCCCATCTCCAACTACCCATGTACTATATTTCATCTTTTTAACTTCAGAAAGACTTTATGAAATGTAAGCAATGAAAGCCTTTATTGAAATTTAAATAACATTGTATGACATCCATCATTTTGGCCATTTTTTGTTTTACTTCAGGAATAAATGACAGTTCTCATAACAAGGCTACTTGTATATGCAATACATGCAATATATGCAGGAAGTAGCTCCCCCATCACATATTCTCTCAGCCTGCTCTACTTCAGGTAACTTCAACACCACGTACATTGCTTTCTTGTTTGACAGTTATGAAAAACCTCAGGTGAATGCTGTTGGCTTTATAAGAACAATGATTTTAACTGTTTAATTTTTATGGAATGTTGAATGTGTAACATATTGTATCTTGTTTTTTAATTATGTATAACTGCACATGATCTTACAAATATAATTAAAAAGCAAATGAACAGACTATTTTGGTACATTTAGTGCATACTAGTGTCATTATTATTTGCATTATCTGGACCTAAAGATATGACTCTTGGTAACCATTTGAAATATCAGGATGTACTTTAGTGAGTCCCATAAAGCTAACACCAAATAGCCTGAAAAAATGGACTTACATATAGTAAGTACAAGATGGCCATTTCTCAGAATATTCCCTATTCTAAGAGGTATGGTGATCTCAAAGTTTTATAGCTATATATATATTTATATCACAAACAAACCACCAATCGATACCCTCTGGATGAATGCCAAAGCACCAACAAAATGCAAAACAGCAATAAAACAAAATCCTTAGTGCTAAGGCTGAACAATGACACAATGTAGAAAATCTTCTTTATTTAAATAAGAGATGTGAGCACTTTCACAGTGTATCTCACTGCTTCTTCAGACATAATAGCAAACACACTACATGAACTACCATATATATTAAAGGCAATCAACTAATCAATCAAACACTTATCTTAAAGAAACAATAAAAATGTCTGAACATGTATAAAATTCATCCATAGATACATAAAACACGTGAATTTAAAAGCATAAATAAACACATAAATCAGGTTTTAAGTGGTCTATTATTTAACACAGGTTTAATAGGTAATTTGTCATTGAGCCCTTTGCCCTCATGGGCTCTCAACCTAACTATCCATCTGGTCTCATTAAGTTCCATTTTATTTTTAATATCCCCAAGTCTGCTAGTTAATTTAGTGTTTTCCACCATTATAAACCTAAAATTATGTGTATGTTAAGAGCTCATAACATGTTTCGCTAGAGCATTCATAGTGACTTGCTTCTGTATATTATATAAGTGTTTTCGGTGGAAGAAAGTGCCCCCACCTTCTTCAGACTGAGACATTTTCAAATATCAAATACATTATTTAAATACTCAATTTAAAAACAATTACCCAATAGAATCCCTCATCTTAATTAATACATCCTACTTGTATAAAAGCCACAGCATCTGGTTTAGCTAAAAATCTTGCACAACCAAAAAGAGCACACTGCAATTTCCTGATTTAATAAAAAATAAAAATGATAAATGTGTGTCTATGTATATGTAAAAAGTGTATGTATATATATGTGTGTCTATATATGCAGAAAGTTGATTTGTATGGACAGCATTCACAAAATAGAAACTTGATTATAAACTAAATGTAACCTATTTTTAAGCCCTCACATGTTAATACTACAATTATTAATTAATTGTAGGCTCAATTTGTATATTTATGTATATATAAATATCTTTAAATATAAATTATTTTAAAATAATATCATTTTTATTTTTTATTAAATCAGGAAATTGCAGTGTGCTCTTTTTGGTTGTGCAAGATTTTTAGCTAAACCAGATGCTGTGGCTTTTATACAAGTAGGATGTATTAATTAAGATGAGGGATTCTATTGGGTAATTGTTTTTAAATTGAGTATTTAAATAATGTATTTGATATTTGAAAATGTCTCAGTCTGAAGAAGGTGGGGGCACTTTCTTCCACCGAAAGCGCTTACTGATATTTTCAATAAACAGCCTGTGTGGTCACCAGTGGCTCATTTTGTTTAGTTTCCACGGTTTGTTTTTCATTGTTTTCACTAGTTTCATTACTTTTCCTATTATATAAGTGTTCCCTTATTCGAAATTAAAATTTTCTATCTGTTTTGCCTATATAAAAGGCCATACAGGCCACACAATAGGCAAGGTATATTAGATATTCAGAGTCACAAGTGCCTTTTGCATGAAACCAGGTCTTACCCAAATCTGGGTGAACAAATTTATCTGTAGTATCTATATATTGACAAAAATAAAATTTTTTACATACACTAACCCCCTTATTGGATTCATCCTTACCATTTCTAGAATAACATAACATTCTTTTAATATTTTTCATGTTTTTATATAAAAATGAGGGTAATGCACCCAGTATGTTCTTGGCCTCTGGATCCGCTGACAGTATGGGCCAAAACTTTCTATAAATGTCTGTGGCAACTCTTATATTATTAGCATATTTAACTGGCATTCTACATACATTTCTATTAGATGTATATCTCCCATGTTTAGTAGGCTCTGCTCTGTCCAAAGATCTCTCAGAAAAATAAAGTCTACCAGATGTTGATCCATTACCTCTTACTATTTCCACATTTTTTACTATTTTGTCCCTATGGTATCCTCTCTCAATAAATCTCTGTTCTAATTGGTGTACTTCTTTATCAAAAAATTCTTCTTCCACACATAATCTAGATATCCTCATGCTTTGACCCTTCATCACATTATCAAATATATGTTGTGGGTGCATGATAGTTCTATACAGGTAACTATTTCTATAGCATTCTTTCCTATACACTTCTATGGTGACTTCTCCCTCCCTGGGGTTATTAATAGTAAGTTCCAAAAAATCTAATCTAGTGTATGAATATTTCATAGTAAACCTAAGGAACGCAGACGTCTGATTTAAATACATCAGATATGACTGCAACAATTCCACTGATTCTCCCCAAACAAGGAATATATCATCCACAAAACGTCTGTAACATATTACATTCTCTTTATATGGACCATTCAATACATACTCTTGCTCCCACACTGCCATCAGTATGTTGGCATAGCTGTTGGCGCACAAAGTGCCCATGGCTACTCCGTGCACCTGAAGATATAGCTGATTGTCAAATAGAAAAATATTATTCTCCAATGCTATTTCCATTAAAAGGGCTAACAGTTCTATCTTGGCCCTATCAAAGGTGAAGAATTTCTTCAAATATTTCTGTAACATAGCTATGCCTGGTTCATTGGGTATGGCTGTGAAAAGGGATTGAACATCTAATGCAACCATAACACACCCCCTTAATTCACCCATATTATGGTAAAATTTATATAAATTTTCCAAAAAAAAAATGCTTAGAGTCTTTTACAATATGTATATTTTGATTTACTAGAAGTCTCAGAACTTTTTCAAGATATATGGAGAGTGGTTCAGTGCACCAACCTTTGCCTGAAACTATGGGTCTCATAGGCGGATTTGAGGGATCTTTATGTATTTTAGGTGTACCTTGCATTATAGGTATAAGTGGGTACTCAACACTAAAATAACTATACAAATCATACTCAAGTATTCTTAATGTCAATGCTTCTTGTAAAGTACTATTAATCCTGGCCACTATTCTATCTACATCATGTGAAAATATTTTCTTATAAGAAACAGGGTCATCTAGCATATCATTAATTTTCAAAATATAGAATGCTTTATCCATAATCACAATGAGACCTCCTTTATCTGCAGGTCGTATACATATATTTTCATCAAACTGTAGAGACTTTAAAGCTGCCCTTTCATTACGATTTAAATTATAATTTTTTTTTCTGCCACCACTGATAGAATCATTATAAAATGCTTCATATAAAGCATCAATACACAATTTCTCATAAACATTTAAAACAGGATGGTTCACAGGTGTATATATACTAGGTTTCATTAAATTTACATTCATATTAGAAATATTATTAGATGCATCAGTGCCATATACAATTTTCAATGTTACTGACCTCATATAACATTTTAGATTCAAAATATAATCCGAAATGTCAGCTGATTGTGCTGGAATGTAGGATAATCCTTTCTCCAGAATTAGTTGTTCCTCTTTAGTCAAAGTTCGACTGGATATATTCCAGACTAATGAATGCTATTGTTTGACCACATTTTCTTTAATGGTTGTGTATATGTACTGGGAGTGTGGTCGTATTTCCTCTTGAATCTGGTCCTGCTCGCCGACCTGCCTCGTTCGTTGATTCCTTTTGTGGCTAAGGGTAAAGGGTAACTGAGGGTTTGCTGCTTACTAATCACCCCTGTATTCATGGCTCCACTGGACGATTTAGTAGACATTGCTATCTGTCGCTGTATAGCCTCCTGCGATACTTGTACTATTGGAACACTGGGTACCTTCTGTCTCACTCCCTGTAACTCCTCCACTAATTGATCCGAGGTATCCACCTCTGTGAGCTCCATTCTCAATGTTGATGCATTCCCGATACCGGAAGCTGTGCCTCATTGACCAAGGCACGCAATGTGGTGGGTGGTGCCATTGAGGATTCTCGTAGTCTCTCATTGGCTCCCGATGTTGCTGAACACTCATTGTTGGTTGTCTCCTTTCTAGACATGGCCATTTGCAAAGTCTCTCATCTCTTTCCAACTTATGAATTTTATGATGTACTGCCCTTTTTTCAAAAAGGGTTAATGAATCCATAACATTCCCTATTTTGATGTCTATCAGGGCTTAAGGAAAGTCTGCATATAGCTCTGTCTGTACTTTAAGCAACTTGGCTGATAGTTCTTGTTTCTCTGGTGCAAAAAAGTTGATCATCAGTTTCATGCAATTAAAGCTGAGTTCGTTATTCAGTTTTTGCCATTCAGCCAATAATGTAGGGTATGTATTTCCATACATAGGCATCTTAAGAATAAGTAAATCCCTCGGTATAATTCTCAAATCAATGCAGGATTCAAAATAGAAGCATTGCATCTGCAATTTATTCAATTTAAACATACAATCCTCAAAATAAATAATTTTATCTCTCAGATGATTTAAATCAGTTTCTGATCAAGAATGCAAGCCATTACTTACATCAGAGACATTTTGTTAAAGAGGGTTGCTCACCCTATTCAGGGAATCTCGCAACCTATCTTTAGTAGAGATGTTTAAATTCAAGTTGTTATCCACTGAACCATGTTCCAAATTTATTTCCATTTGTACTTCCATCATTCCAGGGGGTTGGTAAAAAATGTCAAAATCACAAACAAACCACCAATTGATACCCTCTGGATTTACGCCAAAGCACCAACAAAATGCAAAATAGCAATAAAACAAAATCCTTAGTCCTAAGGCTGAACGATGACACAATGTAGAAAATCTTCTTTATTTAAATAAGAGATGTGAGATTTTAAGTGTTTGATTGATTGATTAGTTGATTGCCTTTAACATATATATGGTAGTTCATGTAGTGTGTTGGGATACACTGTGAAAGCGCTCACATCTTTTATTTAAATATTTTATTTAAATAAAGATTTTCCTACATTGTGTCATCGTTCAGCCTTAGCACTAAGGATTTTGTTTTATTATATATATTTATATATATATGTATATCCATAATATCTCTCTCTCTCTCTCTCTCTCTATATATATATATATATATATATATATATATATATATACACACACACACACACACACACACACACACACGCACACACACACACATATATGTAAATTCAGGGGAGGCTTGCTTGCCCCCAACATCAGGGATGCAGGGGACAATTGGCACTGAAAAAAAAAACAAAAAAAAAAAAACAACAAAAAAGGACAGAAGTTTAAACAAGAAAAGTGAAGTTTGATATTCACTCTTCTACCATATTTTTGTGTGATTTTTTTTTCAGCATGTCAGCACTCAGCATTACCAGTGCTGATATTTCAATATGAAGCCATGACTCTTACATACTGCATTTGCTGACTTGTGAAAGGAAATGATTAACTTATGGATTATATGTTTCTGTGCTGTGATTTTAATGGGACTTTCTAACTGGAATACATATAGAAAACTTAATATAAAGATTTATTGCCATAATTGGTAGAATTAGGTACAGTAGACATTAACATTGACTGTGGATAAGTGTGTTTTGAGTAGCACAGTCACAGACTAGATTTTAAAATAGTACTTTGACAAGGGTAAAAGTGAATGTGCAGGTATATGTTACTTCTTCTTCTTCTTTCGGCTTTTCTCGGTTAGGGGTCACCACAGTGGATCACCTGTTTGCTCACAATTGGCAGTGGAGTTTTACAGTGTCGAGTTGCCAGCCCAACACCCAACCTTCCACAGAAGGCACATACATGCACACACTCACACCAGGGCCAATTTAGAGTGTCCAGCCCACCTATAGCATGTCTTTGGGATGAGGGAGGAATCCGGAGCACCCGGAGGAAACCCATACGACCACAAGGAGGACATGCAGACTCCGCACAGAAGGCACCCCAGCCGAAGATTGAACCAGAGATCCTCTTTCTGTGAGGTAGCAACGCTAACCGCTGCACCACTGTGGCTGCCCTGTGCAGGTATATGTTACCAAATCATGCTATTTTGAATAAATCCACATTTTTTTCTATTGTCACGAGAATGGATACTGTGGGTAAACTTACAACAGTAGATTTGATTTATTAGGGTAATAGGAATGACAAATTTGTTCATGCATTTATTGAAATAGGAGTAACTATGTTTCAATGTGTTTTCACAATAAAGAGAAGCTGAGACAGAGACACTCAAATCTCTGGAGCGTTATAGAAGATTACTGCATGCAGCGTATAGGGAAAGTCTGAGTGAAAGAAAAGACAGGCTGAGGGTTAGTCTGACAAAAAGGCAGACAGAAGGCTAGAAAGTTGCTATCATTCCAGGTGTTAGCAGAGGTTCAGTTTTGTATCAGACAAATCAGAAATAACTCAGGAAAACAGTGGGTCATAATAGGGTGAAAGTTTTGTTTTATTATTTTTAGGCAGATTTTAAGCTCTAAACAGATAAATTAGCTGTTATATGGCTGTGATACTAAAGGCTACAAAAGTTTTATTTTTTACAGTAAAGGCCAATTAAAGATAGAGGGGGAGGAGTCATAAAGGTTACTGTGAGGTGTACACTTTAAGTTCACCTTCCTCTATCCTTTTGGAATTCAGGGACAACTCTAACAGAGTGCTCTAGCAAGAAGATGTGAAGCATCACGTTGAGAGCTCTCCAAGGCCATGTTACATGCAAATGATGCAGTCTTGGTGGGGGTATGCTAATTAGACATGTACTTTCTTCCAGAACTGCCTCTTTGAAGGCATCTATGTGGTGGATTAGCATAGCCACTCCTACCTCATTGTGGTAGAGAACACTGCACCATATTCAGCCATCACAGAAGAGGTCATCAGTAAAGTAGAGTCAGGAGGTATTTCAGTAAGTGTATGTTAGCTACACAGGCTTACCCAAACTATAACCACCCCCACTCAAATTGACAAAACTTCCAAATGCCAGCCCATCTTAGACTGGATCCTGGTATCTGACCCTGCTCTTGCACAGCAATCTGGCTGTCTTCCAGATACCCTAAGTGACCATCATCTAATTAGGAACAGATCCCAAACCATAAACCAACCTATCCTCAGAGTAGTTAGAAACAAAAAAACCTTTATAGCTACTGATCTCATCAATACACTAAAAAGCTGTAACTGGACCCCCCCCTAAAACATTTACCTCTAGACGATACCGTTAAGTACTTTAACACAACCTTCATAAAAATCTTAAACCATCATGCACCCCCTAGAATCATTAGAATAAAAGCTAACTATGCTCCATGGCTAAGAAAAGATACTAAAACTATAATGAAAGAAAAGGACAAGGCCTGGATTCAATATCAGAAAAACAAAACCACTACTTGAGAGAAAACTATGTAGAGCTTCGAAACAAAGCCAAAAAACAAACCCAACTAGACAAATCCAGCTACTATACAAGCATGCAAGAAAAAATATGCTCACAACCCACAAAAATTCTGGGCCTCAATAAATGGTATACTGCATCCAGGAAAGTCCATGACTCCAACCCCTGTGCTTCCAAATAACCATGAAAACATTCCTACTCAGTTTAATAAATTCTTTACCAAAGCAGTTCAGACCCTTGCCAATGCCCAAAATAGTACTAGCAGCCCCACACCAATAACTATCCCAACCCACCCCAATATACAAAACAATAGCCCCAATTTTCACCTCCACTCTGTATCCACCAAATCAATATCTAAACTCCTTGGTAAACTTAAACCAACCACTCTAGCAGCTGATAAGCTGCCAGCAGACTTCCTTCGGATCTCAGCTGAAGCTATAGCCTATGCTTTCTATATTCTCATAAACAGATCTCTCTCAGAATGCAAAGTCTCCACCTCATGGAAAACATCATATATAATTCCACTGCGCAAAGGAGGTAACTCCTTAGAGCTCACCAACTATCGCCCAATAGCAATCCTATCACATTTATCCAAAATATTAGAAAGAGTTGTTCATACTCAACTAATACAATACCTGCAGAATAACAACCTACTCTCCACATCCCAGAATGGCTTTAGACCTTCCCATAGCACCATAACAGCACTACTATCATTCACCAACACAGTTAACCACCACAGAAACAAGGGTCGATTTGTTTCTTCCATAGTCTTAGATCTATCAAAAGCCTTTGACATGGCAAACCACAGTCTGCTTCTTGATACCCTATCCACACTAAATATAAGTCCCTCCTCTATATCATGGTTCAACAGCTACTTATCTGCCCATTAGCAAGCAGTCCTATGGCAGGACCAATTGTCCCCCCTGTTACCAGTAACCATAGGAGTCCCTCAAGGATCCATCCTTGGCCCATTGCTGTTCTCTCTATTTACAAATCAGATCTCTTCATCCTCTCCCACTGCCTCAATAGTACAATATGCAGATGACACTACCCTCATATGTGCTGCCCCTACCCTTAGTGAACTGCAAACCTTTACCCAAAATAACTTCTTCTTAATCCCAAAAAAAAAAAAAAACAAATTCTTTTCAGCCCTGGCAGAGTTCATCCCCTAAATATTAATTTCACCATTATCTCCAAAGAAAACATTCAAATCAGTCCAATGACACACACAAAACTGATAGGCGTAGAAATAGACAATAACCTGAGGTTCGATATCCACATAGCACAAACTATTAAGAAAGTTAATAAAAAACTTGTCTCCTCCACAGGAACAAACAGTTTATGACAAAAAGCATTAAAGTAACCATCGCAAGGACTCATCTTCTATCCACCCTCCTCTATGCCTCTCCCATCTCGACCAATCTCCGCCAAACTGATCTAAATAAAATGGAATCTTGCTACAACAAGATTGCCAAGTTTGCTACTGAAGCCTCATATAGGTCCCACCACTGTCTATCCCTTAAACAACTCAACTGGCTTGAGTTGCCTCATATACTTCTACTCAATCAACTCTCTAGAGTGCACAAACTCTACTACTTTCCTGAGACGACTCCAGCACTTCAGCACCTAATTCAGCCCCACATTCCCTCTAGAGCCTTAAGATCTAGTAACCAGAACCTCATAACTGTCATCAAACATAAAAACAAAGCTGGTAAGTCCCTCTTTGCGAACGCCATTGCCAAAACCTGGAATACACTATCAAGCCAAATAACTTCTACCACCTCCTTTAGTCAATTCAAAAAACTCCTGAAAACCCACTATCTAAGTAACTGGCTATGCTCATGCCACTCCCCAGACTAATCAATACCAAGAGAATTTGCCAGGGTACAGCTATGTATAAACAGTTTCTCCCCTGAAAGCTTCCAAACCCGTATACATTTACCTTACAAAACATATAACTGCAAAAGAAAAAAAAAATGTACCTCTGATTGTCTACTGTAAGAAATATTAATCACTAGCATGATGTCCTGTTGTGTGTATATATGATATATGTATGTTTGTTAATCACTAGCATGTTGTCCTGATGTGTATATATGCCATATGTATGTATGTTCTACTTTGTTTTACTCTCATGTAATGTATTGTAATGTGGAGCTTTTCTCCCCGGGCCTCCGCTGAAAATGGACCTGTGTCCAGTCGGACTTTCCCAGTAAACAAATGTGAAATAAAAATAAAATAAATTAAAATAAATAAAGTTAGGTGCTGCATGTGTGTGTGTGTGTGTGTGTGTGTGTGTGTGTGTGTGTGTGTGTGTGTGTGTGTGTGTGTGTGTGTGTGTGTGTGTGTGTGTGTGTGTGTGTGTGTGTGTGTGTGTGTGTGTGTGTGTGTGTGTGTGTGTGCACCCATGTGTGTGTGTGTGTGTGTGTGTGTGTGTGTGTGTGTGTGTGTGTGTGTGTGTGTGTGTGTGTGTGTCCACCTGGGAGATAGTATAAGGGGGATAGTGAGAGGCTGAGGTGTGTGTGTGTGTGTGTGTGTGTGTGTGTGTGTGTGTGTGTGTGTGTGTGTGTGTGTGTCTGAGTGCGCTATGTTGGTTGGTGGGGGGTGTATGGGCAGGTATCTGATGTGTATATGTGTGCACAAGTGTGGGTTTGGGAGCTGTCATACTTCCACACATTCCAGACTAATGAAGATAGTCTACAACACTGGGTAGGGGGACCACTAGCCACAAGGGATAACTGCACTACAGGAAAGGGGGGACCATTAACTACCAGAGATTACACTGTAAGACTTGTGTCTTAACAGCACTTAAATCACTATGGGAATTGGGAAAACTTTAGAAACTAGGGATACTACTCTTTGCGCCTTAATAGCACTTAAACCACTATGGGGCTTGGGGTGAGGGATACACTAGAGAGATGACATGCAATGTGAGACTGCAACCTTCTGTGATAGCTGAGGGCCGGGTGAGGAGATATCAGGGATGTGCTGAATGTGTATGGTTGTGTGTGTGTGTGTGTGTGTGTGTGTGTGTGTGTGTGTGTGTGTGTGTGTGTGTATGTGTGTGTGTGTGTCTGTGTTTGAATGAGTACTTATGTGTGGGGGAGTGACTGTGGGGTGAGGGATGCCTACAAGATCTGGCCTTTGCAGATAACTACTATGGGTAGCATTGATCTGCACTTCCCATCATTCCAGATAATAAAAATGAAATTAAGTATTATTTAAGTATACTTCAGTGCATTGTAAATTTTTCACATGCTAAAGATTCTGATAGCTCCAATTTGTTTTTAGGGTGGCGAGGGAGACTGTTAAATTTGCTCTTGGCTGTAGTTTATAATTTTGATCTTCCTGTTTTTCATGTGTAGGATCTGGAATCATATAGATATAGAAAGTCGAAACATTCAAGACAAAAAGTGCACGTCTGACTTAGTGTTTATTTTTCCCTAAACCTCTTGTGTGCCCCACTAAGTAATTTCTCAGTGATGATCTTAGGATAAGAATGATCATGTGAAGGAAACATTGTCCAGTCTGTTCATAGTAAGACTCTGTTAGCTATCTGCTACAGTTCTGAATCAGGTCTCCTGCACAGTCTTTACTGAGTGAATTAATTAATGATTAACAGGTGACATGACATGAGTTAGGGTGAACTGTTAATGGAAACTCTTGAGGCAGAAGTGTTTAGATGGATTTCTTCAAGTAGAATTATTTCAGGCATTACTTTTGTATAAATTAAGATAGAAAATATAAATAAATTCCAGACGTGTTACAGGTACTTCTGTGCAAGTTGAGATTAGAAAAGCATAACTATGCTTTGTTAACTGTAGGCTTTGATGTGAACAAAGACAAGAATATAATAGAATACAACAGAACAGAATAGAATATAAACTTTGTAAAACAGAAACATTATAGAGTACTGGAAAACATATGATACTGTGACCTTTCTCTATGACCATACTTTATTGAATAGAGTATTGTTAGTCACAAAGAAATGTGCTGGACATGAGAGTGTGAGAAGTATGCGGTCAGATACAAGGAAGTTTCCAGAAGGGTGGCGCAGTCTGAGCTCTCAGCTAAGAAGTGTAAACTGCACTGGAGATTATTCCGAAGGAAGCACCTTAGATGAGAGATTTTGAACTACTGATTCTTGTACCTTTTTGTGCACAAAGGCAGCCATTAGCCTGTTATTAATTATATTTTCTTTGTCATTCTCAAGATGTTGTTTTACCCTGTTTGTACATGAAACTGCTTGCTACAGCAGGACTTTGTCTCCAAAAATTTGTTTGTGATCTACAACTCTAGATCTTCTCAGATTGCCATCTGGATTAACAACTAAATTACAAATAAATAGTATTTTTATGTGTAAAAAATGTAGTTTTAAATAAACACAATTTTGTCTAATTTGCATTTATTAAACTATGTTAAACTGAGTTTAACAAGGCCTGCAAAAGAAACTTCAGTAACACAGTTTTGAAGTGACGCATTAACCTAACTGACCTTTGAACATGTGATAAGGTTTATGTATATAAATAAGTTTACAAAAGGAAGTACTGGAAAATATAGCTGTGAGAGGGTGCCATTATTTTGTTCCATTTATTAAATAATACATCTCAGTTCAGCATCTATATTATTTAAAATATAATTTGTTTTATTTACAGAGCTTTTAAATATTACAGCAAAACTGCATTATCATTTTTGGGGAATTTAGTTCAGCTGTGGATATTGATTACCTGACCAACTCGACACAAATCTTTAGAAATTATTTCTGTTGAACTTTGTGATAGAATTTCAGAATGTCTGCCTAGATCCACAAAAGTTCAGCTGTCTAAAATTCTAAAGGATTGCTAATTGTTATACAATGACTGGACCTTAAATTTCATCCCTTAGGTGTAGTGATATATAAATAAACAGTATTGTATTATGATGGTGTATGTTTACTTTAAATGTCTAATAAACTTGGCAAATTTTTCACTTCTAAATAGCTGACGAAACTGAAAACATTCAAGCCTCAGAATCACTGTGTTGCCTCAACGTACATTTTCAGACACTGCATCCATAAAATAATCTAAAATAATGATCCAGTATTATACATGTGTTTGGAGTACAGGAAAGAAATGATTACATTTTTTAAATTTATAATTATAGTAACTAGAGCTGTTGTGGGTACTACTTGCTTTACACAGAATAGAAGGTACAGGGGAATAATTACAAATGTATGATTTGTATATAGGATTCCTAAAAAAACAAAAACAAATACAAAAATACCTTTCCTGTAACTAGTGTAGTCCAGATTCAGATTTGCTGTATCCAGGACTGTATGTAAGCTTCTGAGCCCCCCCCCCCCCCAAGCTTTCTGTGTTGGATGGAAGCCTTCTAGCTTATCTGTGGGAGTGGTAAGCACTAGGTAACCTATCTACCACATAAGGAGTGGTTCTGGCCCAGAAATTGTAGTTACTGGCCGTTTGGGCAGTTTTTCCATCTCTCTCAACTTTCTGATTTAAAAGCCCACATTTGCACTTGTTTCCCCCCTTTCCTGTAACTAGTTTAGTCCAGATACAGATTCTTACTTTTAGCACTTGAATTTGTTTATTCGTGATCAGCACTTGTTCAGAACTTGTAAACACTAAATAACCTATTAATTACTACAGCACTCAACCTTCCTCATTACCTAGAGGAAAACAGTTTTGGTACTTACTTTCCTGACTTGCTTAGAGAAAAACAGCTCTTGTACTCACTTTCCTCACTTATCTAGAGGAAAATCATTTTTTTTTATTCAGGCATGTCCAATGGTCAGCTCCCAGTGTTCTCTCCTGTCTATCTGATGAATCTGGGCATCTTGGGGAAATGTAGAAATTGTTTCATGTACACAGACAACCCTGTCCTCCTACCACCCAAAACTACAACCTGTGAGAGATGCACTTATCTAGTCAAACTGGAGGTAAAGCTCTCTTCAATCAAGACTAAACTTGACAGTCAAGAGGAGAAGGTAAACACTTGCACCACACCACACTCATCACATAGTCTCACTAAATCTACACCACCAAAATCCACACATAGAAACACAAAAACATTTGCGGAGGCTCTCAGTAATAATCTGCTCAAGCAACAGAGACCTCCAAAGCAGAAATGCAAGCAACCTCCATCCCCCAACACAACCCAAATGACACATAGCCCGCAGACTCAGTGTGCCACTCAAGCACAGCCAATAAGGCAAAACAACGTACCCAACACACTAGTCATAGGCAACTCTATAGTCAGGCACACTGATGTCCCACTCACCAGGCTAAACAAGGAGAAGGTTACTGTCAGCTGCCTGTCGGGTGACAGGATCCGCCACATAACCCATGCACTCAGGTCACTCCATAACAAGTACAAATATGACTCTGTTATTGTCCATGTTGGTGTGAACGACCTGAGACGTACCTCCCTGGACTACATGAAAAGAGACATGGAAGAGCTCTCTGATCTTGTAGCCCAGGCAGGTATGACCCTAGCCCTGAGTAGCATTCTGCTATCAACCAAAATGATGCCGCAGTACAAGGACAAAATGATTGACTTCAACAATTGGCTAAGCTTCTAGTGCCATTCTAAGGGGATCCAGTATCTGTCTGCCTTGTATGACATGGTTGACAGACCACGATGCTTTGCCAGAGATGGCTTGCACCTGTCACCCCTGGGATTCCGGATATTGGCTAAGGTTCTTGCCACCCCTATAGTGAGTGTTTTAGGCAAGGTTTAAATGACAAATTCACCATGGTAACAGGAACAGGCAAGCAAAAACTGAGGGTGATGCTACTCAATGCTTGAAGTCTAAATCTCAAAATGCACTCACTCGAGGCACTCCTTAAAATGGAGAACATCGATAGCTGTGCAGTGACTGAGACCTGGTTCAAGGCTCCAGAGAGCACCCCTGGACTGGAACACCAAAGGCAGATGTGTGTTTATATTCATTAAGGATATCCACACCTCCAGGCTAGTTGCTCAGCATAATGCAGCCAAGGTTATCCAAGTGCAACTAACTCTGGGCAAAACTGCAATCCAAATTGTAGCTTGTTACAGATCACCCACCATGCCCCAGGATTCCCACTCCTCTTTTCTTGATGTACTGGAAAATATTAGGGTTCAACCAAACACCCTAATAATGGGTGATTTCAACTACCCCACCATTAACTGGGAAAACTACTCATGTACCAACTCCTTCACTTAACGCTTTCTGGAATTCATAAACTCCAATGCCCTGGATCAACTTATCCACACCCCCACCAGGGGCAACAGTATCCTAGCTCTAGTCATTACCAATATGAGTGACTGGTGTTCCACACCTGAAGTCAATGCCTCATTGGTCCGATCCAACCATAAGCTAATTACCCTAGATATCCACATCCTGCCTCCACCCCCCATTAAGGAAACCATGGTAAAAAATTTCTCCAAAGCCAACTTCATGCTTCGTAAGACATAAGTGGTGAACTTCATGACACCCATGCAGATGGACAATACAGTTACGACTACTGAATCCTACACAATTGCACTTTATAAGCACTTACATGAGTGCATGGATCGTGCTATCCCAAACAGAACCAAGATGCTATCCTCCAAAAAAAGGAAGCCAATCTGGTGGTCCCCTGCCATAAAAAAACTGTACAACAGAAGGAAGAAACTCTTGCAAAAGAGAGTAAAATCCTACGAGTGGAGGAGCTCCCTGGACAGCCTCAGTAAGAAGCTGCAATCCCTGATAAAACCCACCAAAGCTAGTTACTAAAACAAACTCGCCACTGATTCTAAAGACAACCACAAAGCATTCTATAGCTATTTCAAGAATCTCAATGGCAACACTCAGATCTGCTCTGAGTTACAGCACAATGGCACTAAATATACAGACCCAACTGATATTGCCAACATCCTGGCAGATAGGTTCAGTGCTAACTTTATCCTCCTCTCACCCCCTAAAGAGCCCAACTCTATACCGGAAGAATGCAAAGTTCCTGTAATCATGGCTGCACAGGTAAAAACCACAATCTCCAAAGCCAAGAACACAGCATCCATGGGACCATACAACATCCCAGGCTGCGTTCTACACGAACTACAGAATGAACTGGCACCCCACCTAAGTACCATGTTCAATCATAGCCTCACCTCAGGCTTTGTGCCTGCTGAATGGTGCACAGCAACGGTTATCCCACTCCACAAGGGGGGAGCCACCATGGACCCCAGGAACTACCGCCCCATTAGCCTGACGAGCCTGGTCTACATGGCCATGGAACGTATCATCATGGAACTTATAAACAAAGACATTGGTAATCTCCAAACTCTGGATCCCACCCAGTTTGGGTTTGTAAAAGGCAGATCATGTCTCCTAAACCTGATAGACTTCTTTGAAGCAGTCACCAAAGCCATAGACAAGGGTAAGGTGGTTCACACAGCCTATCTAGATCTTGCAAGGGTTTTGACACCATCCCCCACTCTGGAATTATAGATAAACTCACTAAACTAGGTATAAATCCCTATGTCACAAGATGGGTTGCCAACTGGCTCACTGACAGAACCCACACTGTGAAAGTAGCAGACTCCAAATCTGACTTCAGACCAGTGACAAGTGGAGTACCACAGGGTTCAGTCCTGGGTCCTCTCCTGTTTGGTATCTACTTCTCTGAAGTACAGACTAACACGGAAGGTCTTTGGCTAATGAAGTTCGCAGATGACCGCAAACTAGGAGCCATAATCAAAACTCCTAATGATGTGGACATTCTACAAAAGGGCCTCACTGAGACAGATGCCTGGTGTCAAAGCCATGGCCTCAAGCTCAGTGCTAAAAAGTGCATTATCATCCCCTTTGGTAAAAACTCTGTACCCATGAACTACAACATAAGCGGTAGTATACTTAACACCGAAAGTGTGATAAGAGACCTTGGGACACAGGTGGACAGTAGTCTCTCCTTTGATAATCACATCGCCACATTAGTCAGGAAATCCTTCTACGTGGCACACCTCATCACAAAAGGTTTCTCATCCAGAAAAAAAGAGGTCATTGTTCCCCTCTACTCATAACTCATTAGACCCATTATAGAGTACAACGCCCCTTTTGGTATGTACCTCACAAGACATCTACAACAACTGGAAAGGCCGCAGAAATACCTCACAAAGGGGATTACCAGCCTCAAACAGATGCCCTACGCAGACCGTCTCAAAAAACTCCAGCTTTACTCCGTCGCATATCGCCTACTCAGAGGTGATCTCTACCTAACATACAAATCTATGTCAAACCCAGAGCTGTTGGACATGGTCCACTTAAAGAAATCCCAATCCCACTGAGCTACACGATCTAGGGACCTAAACCTTGTCACCACAATAAACAGAACATGCCGGAGGGATAGATTCCTGTCCCAGAGACTTCCCATACTCTGGAATAAACTACCTATCTATATCAAACAAAGCTCCTCATTAGCACTCTTCAAGAAAAATCTTGATGACTGGATGGGAAATAGGAAATTCACCCCGGGGATCACCTCTGTGGCTCTGCTCGACAGTGGCACAGGAAAATAATTTTCTTGGGTGGCAAGAGCCAAGGTACCTTTTTGGCTGGGCTTGTATAGACCCCAGGGCTGATAGCCTAGTACCTACCTAAGAACCTATGAACCTATGAACCTATGTTACCTACCCACACAACCAGACATGTAAGGCATTTTTCACTTTTAACTCATCTCATAACACCCTTTAATTAACCCTGTAATATTTCTTAGGTGAGGACTGCAGCATGCATTATTGTACAAACACACACACACACACACACACACACACACACACACACACACACACACACACACACACACACACACACACACACACACACACACACACACACACACACACACACACACACACACACACACACACACACATGATTTGCTAATGTGTACCTGCATGTTTTAGAGTGCTGGCCCATGCATGCAGAGCTGAATTGTCAAATAGATCAAACCCCACAGCAGCACCCCCCAACCACTCCAGTGTCCCATTACTTAACTATTTCTCCCCGGTTACCATAAACACTGTCCAAACCTGTCAGTGTTTATACTATTTTCTTCTTTACTTCTACAATAATTAGAGATATTTAAAACTTGTATTTCAAATTTTATAGCACATACACTGAAAGACATTTGCTAAACAAAACAAAACAATCTCACAATGAAAACAGACTTAGCATTAACAGTAAATATTGCTGCCCTTGAAACTCACATGCATTAAAATGCCATTGAAACCCACATTTAAAGAAAATGCATTTGGCCAGTGGTGGGTAAAGTTTACCTTTGGCTGTTTTCAAATCATAGGCTCCTTGCACACATTCTATGGAACCATGCATACTTGCATGTGGTCTTTGATTCACCTTCCATTAGTCTTTCATCTTTTCCCGGTTAGGGTTTGCCACAGCAGATCACCGATCCGCTAATGATTGGCAGTGGATTTGTATGTTGTCGAGTTGTCAGCCCCGCGCCCAGCCTTCAGCGAAGGAACACCAACACACACATGCCCCCACCTGCATGTCTTTAATGTTTACTCAACCGCGAGGAGGACATGCAGACTCCGCACATAAGACACTCCAGTCGAGAACCGAACCGGAGAACCTTATGCTGTGAGGCAACAACGCAAACTGCTGCACCACCACAGCCACTCTTTTATTCACCTTCCTGATTGTATTTAATTATATTCCTTGTATAATACAACACCAGTTGTTAGAGTGTTTTAAATTTGTAGTTTTGAATATTTTTCCAGTAAGCAATGAAATAAAATGTATGAAACAATAATGTCAAAATTGCCCAGTTCAGAACATTTCAACAATAAAAGGCCACTCAGACTTCTGTCATAGCAATCCACCAATATCTGTCAATATTCACAATCTCTACATTAGTAAAACTCATCTGAATAATTCCACATTAAAGAGATTTGTAACTAATAAAGACATTGCTGCTTGCAAATAACTTTATATTTCAGTGTTTCCTCTACAAATACAGTGCCTGCTGCCCTTGAAAAATAAATTCCCTATGTTACATATAAAAATGGTAAGCTGGTAATATTGCAATAGGGAATGGATAGCAAGCCAATAACAGGTTCTTAGTTACTAGGCATCTCATCTAAAGGAGAACATAATCAGGACTGCAGTACACCCCCTTAAAGTACAGTATAGTATCAGCACTCCATCTATGTGCTGTGGGAGTAAAACCCACAGCTTTCTGCAAGTATGTAACCTGTTATGCTATTAACAATGCTTTTAAATTTCATAGCACTATAGTGATGACCATTTGCCAAACAAAACAACTGCACATTGCAAACAGACTTAGCATGAGCAGCAGTAAATTTCTCTTCCTTGAAGCTCACAATTTTTTTAAAAATGCACTGAAGTTCAATTACTTGAAAATGCACTGAAAGTCATATTTTTGAACAGCTTGTTAGTTGGTGTAGAAGATTACGGCTCTTATCTCCTGTAATTAAGGTACAAGGTTTGAGCCTTGAGCAACTTGACAAACCTGGCATCCCTAACTTGGGCATTTCAAACACACACACACACACACACACACACACACACACACACACACACACACACACACACACACACACACACACACACACACACACACACCTACCTTATTTCCATCTATGGAAGAAGCAGGCCACAGAAAACATGCTTGTTGTGTATGTTCCATCCATGGAAGAAACAGGTTTTATTGTATTTAAATTCTGCAAGCAGAATGCAGAAAGGAAGAATCAAGCAATAGGTGTGTGCAGGCGATCACACATGTGATGAACAGGTTCACAGACGAGATCAGACAGGAGTCCCCGTGGACTATGATGTTTGCAGATGACATTGTGATCTGTAGTGAGAGAGGGAACAGGTGGAGGAGACCCTGGAGAGGTGGAGATATGCTCTAGAGAAAAGAGGAATGAAGGTCAGCAGGACTAAGACAGAATATGTGTGTAAATGAGAGGGAGGATAGAGGAATTATGAGGATGCAGGGAGTAGAGGTGGCGAGGGTGGATGAGTTTAAGTACTTGGAAACAACAGTTCAGAGTAATGGTGAGTGTGGAAGAGAGGTGAAGAAGAGAGTACAAGCAGGATGGAGTGGGTGGGGAAGAGTGTCAGGAGTGATTTGTGACAGACGAGTACCAGTAAGAGTGAAAGGGAAGGTCTACAAGAGGGTAGTGAGACCAGCTATGTTATATGGGTTGGAGACAGTGGCATTGACAAAAAAGAAGGAGTCAGAGCTTGACATGGCAGAGTTGAAGATGTTAAGATTTGCACTGGGTGTGACAAGGATGTACAGGATTAAGAATAAGTATATTAGAGGGTCAGCCCAGGTTGGAAGGTTTGGAGACAAAGCCAGAGAGGTAAGATTACGTTGGTTTGGACATGTGCTTAGGAGGGATGCAGAGTATATTGGGAAAAAGATGCTAAGGATGAAGCTGCCAGGTAACAGGAAAAGAGGAAGGCCTAAGATAAGGTTTATGGATGTGGTGAGAGAGGACATGCAGGTGGCTGGTGTGACAGAGCAAGATGCAGAGGACAGGAAGAAATGGAAACAGTTGATCTGCTGTGGCGACCCCTTACGGGAGCAGCTGAAAGAAGAAGTTGCACCTTAAAAAATGTTTGAAACAAATAATATCATTATATGATTTTGTTTATATCTGTTTTTTCACTTTTGTTTATATCTGTAATTCACTTTAGTAACTAATTGTAATCATTGTATCTGGAGCTTTTCTCCTCAGGTCTCTGCTAAAAAAGGGCACCTGCCCAGCCAGACGAACCCGTTTAACAAATGGCAAATAAATAAATAGAATTAATTATTTGCTTTGAAATACTTTGTAAATAATGTTTGTTGGCTGGCTTTTCTTTTGAATTGTTAAAAATGTAGTTTTATCCTTGTTTTGGAGCTTTTGTCCCAGGGTATCCACTGAAAATGGACACTTCAGTTACCAGATGGACTTTCCTGGTAAAAGAAAGCAAATAAGTAAATAATAAAAGTATTGTTCCATCAAACATGGGAAAACATTTTACTTAAAGGCACAAAAACAGTCGTTCATAATAAACTTACATTTTGGTGGAAACTAGAATTCCTATAGGATGGTGAACTTCTCACTGGTTCTTGCCTAAATAGTGTTTCTCACCTAGTAGATGACAATACAGCAATTTTTTTTGGTTTTCCAGGTCCTAGCATAACAATTGTCAAGACAACTAGTGTGGTCCTGCTTTCTCTGGACACACAGATACCTATTGTATGTCACATTCTGAGTTACTGTCACTATTTTTAAGCTCTATGTCCTCAAACTCCTTTGAAGAATATGGACTAGAGGACCTTGGTCTGTTGATATACTTCCTGAAAAAGCTTATTGATTGGCTGCTGGGTATTTTCCCCTCCAGTGTATTATATAATCAGCCAGGAACTGTATCACCACCTCTTGCATATAACATTTGGTGAAACTCTCAAATCATAAGAGTAGTCCAAAAACAGATATAGATAGATACATGCTTACTTTAAAGTATCATCACCCCCTTCCTTGATCAGCAAGGGCTACTGTCAGATTAGCAACATAATTCCAGGAAAAACATTATGACATATACATTTTAGCAACTACATAAATTATTCTAGATCATTTAAAGTAATTTGATATTTCCAGGAATGGGAACTTTGTTTGTCACCTATCTAAACCAGCCATGAGACCACAGCATGTGACTAGCTCCAGAATTATTTTCCTTGTGTAACCTATGAAGTAAGCTGTTGACATATGAACACAAACCCTACTCCTGTCTTACCAAATGCCCTGTAGGGTTTAGGCATGACCCGTCTTCTCTTCATGGTGTAAATGAATGATTTGTAGAGAAACTTGTATCCTCGAGGTCCTCCAATATGCAGTTGAGTCTGTAGGATCTTCAAGTAGACTGACAACCAAAACTTCATAAAAAGGTTTAATCACAATGTTTTGGAAGCTAAGCTTACAAAACAATGTCTTTAGGAGTGAAGAGGTGTGACCAACGCATACTGTAAGTGATAATTTAAACCACAGGTGAGCTTCCAAATTATAGATTCACCAATCCATTCACAATCCCTTTTTCCCATTTTTGCACACTATGTTGGTGTGTCACATCAACAGTGACAATGATCTACAGCCAGTGTTCACAATGCTGGGTGGTTAGCTGTTTTATTATTATTATGCATTTTCAGATTCCTGGAAGTCTGTTGCTAAGGGAGTGTGATCTGCTGATTACTGTCGTGAACCAGGAAAAGAATTACATACCTGATACTTTTTGTCATTTGATGCCTTGGGCAGTCCCCAGAATGTCACTCCCCTCAACTCAAAATCGAAGACTAAAAAAGATCTTGGAAACTTTAAACAGTTCTGAATTGTAGCAATAAGATTATGGAAGTTCTGTGCTACAGTTACACTACTAAACACATTCATTTTAGCAGCCATGGCTGATAATATTAATACCAGCACACACTTCAATCACACCTGATCTGCAGCTGTTTAATACAGTCAGATGAATTCTCCTGACAGTTTGCACCCAGGATTCTACCTCTTCACTGCCTGCATATGGAAGTCATGTGACACACTGCATGCTCCAGCATTATAGAAAATTAAAAAGGCACTAAATATTTATATGCATTACATCCCCGTCTTAAGATTTTTAAGATTGGTGCATAAATTATTACTGCCAATATTATGGCTTTGTATGTTATGTGCAATGCAAATAATCTACTGCATCATTAAAATAAACATTGCATTACTGTATGCTAACAGCAGCTATAATATAATCAGTCTTTGTTACCATGTAGAAAATTATAGCATGTCTTGAAATCTTGACTCTTTCTTGGGGTCTTCACAAGTCTTCTACATGTAGTTCTCATATCTCATCTAATAGGGGCAATCATATCCATCTGAGTTGCTTTATCAAATTAATAGGCTCTGATGAGGTCTGATAGAAAAATTCAGTAATAGGTCACCGTATTTACGAGCAGTCCTGAAGAGTGAGTACATATTACTTTTCTGGTAACTGTGATCGGATTGAACAGTCACTGTATTGACATGAAGTCAGTCCTGTTTTATACAGATGCATTCTGTTTCACATAACTAGATGAGCTTCTCTTGTTTTGATAATGTGACATTAATGCATTTCAACTATTTTCACTGCTTTACGCCACTCCAAACACTTTCCACTAATTTCCCTTGATATAAAGAAGTAATATCTGTTATCGCTTTTTTCTTTTCTGTTTTTCTTGGCCAAACTTTCTTTATATTTGATATAGTCTCGGGTTGAATCAACACTAAAGTGTCTGACAATCTGGTCTCAAGTTTTCCTCCTGTTAATAACTGAGAAGCCCTTATGATACTTTAGAATATTTAAAATAATATTATTGCTTTGTACTAGCAAAACACTTTCTTGTGATGTTCGTAACATAATGATTTGCTTTTGCCATTTCATCATGAGACTGTGGATAACTCATACTGGTAACGATATGTTTACCCTTCCATATTTGTGAAAATATATGACACTCTTACTCAAACTGAGGATTATTATTCCATGTCTGGAAAAAATCTCTTGAAGTAATATGATGACCGATTTAAATGAAATATCTCTTTCATTCTAATCACTTCCGAATAAGATTAATAGTAATACACTCAACTCACATAATGTGTGTCTTTAAATTGAAACAAGTCAGAATCAAGTCTGTGCCATGACTTTTCTGTGATTTCTTGTGATATATGTTCTTATCTCACCTCACATTCTACACTGATGATTTTATATATATATATATATATATATATATATATATATATATATATATGTATGTATGTATAAAATACAAAGAGAGAGAGACAGATACATCTATGTATACACACACAGGTCTACTTCACTCATTTGACTGACACCCATAAGACCAACACCCAAAGGACCTAAATTTCATTTGACTGACAACTCATTTGACTGACTCCCATTTCACCATTTAAGACATAGACTTGTGGGTTTTCCTTCACCTGTGACTTGCTTGTGATAAACAGAATTACTGCAACTTACAGTGCTTAGAATTCTGAAAGTTATGTAGAAAGTAGTGTTGTAGTGTTTCTAATTATGGGTTTGTCTCTTTACATTTTTATGGGAAGTATCTAAAGTAATTTGGCAAATGTTTTGTGCGTTCCCAGCAGTAGTGACAGCATGTAGCGTACTGTAAGGCAAGTTAAAGGTATATGCCCTTATCCCCACTGTAGTGCAACCCTGGAGTTAGTATATATAATTGGGAGGCTGCTGTAGTTTAGTTGCACATTGTCCCGTTTCTGTTAAGAGGGTAAATAAGTATTTTTTAAGTTCTGGAAAGGGTTAGTTATTGATGTTCTGTGTTCTTGTCTATGGTTTATATGTTGAAATTCAGCACTGCAAGCTGTCAGTGAAATGTAAGTCAGTCAAATGAGTTTTAGGTTCATAGGTTCATAGGTTCATAGGTTCATACTAGGCTATCTGCCCAAGGGCATTTATAAGCCTAGCCCATAGTTATGTGGCTTTCGCCACCCCTTTAGTTTGAATAAAAACTATGCCTATCATTTTGCTGTGCCTCTGTCAAGCAGTGACACTGAAGTAATCCCTGGGGTATATCTGCAATCTCCCATCCATTGGTCAAGATTCCTCTTGAACAAGGCCAGAGAGGTGCTCTGCCTCACATGTACTGGGATTTTGTTCCACAGCATAGGGAGTCTCTGGGTGATGAATCTGTCCCTCCAGCACGTTCTATTTATAACCGTGTCAAGGTTTAAGTCTCCCGCCCTTGTGGTTCTGAGGGATCTAGATTTTTTGAGGTGAAGCATATTCACCAAATCTGGGTTTGACATGGCCTTATATGTCAGGCACAGGTCACCTCTGAGCAAGCGGTATGAGACTGAATAGAGCTGGAGTTCTTTCAGTCGGGCAGCATAAGACATATTTTTGAGACCCTTTATCCTTTTGGTGAGGAACTTTTGGGGCCTTTCAAGCTGCAGCAGGTGTCTGGTCAGATACATTCCGAACGGGGCATTGTACTCAATCATAGGTCTAATGAGTGATGAGTACAGGGGGAGGATGACCTCCCTTGATCTAGATGTGAATCCCTTCATGATCAGGTGGGCGATATAGAAGGTTTTCCTAACTACTTTAGCAACATGAGTGTCAAACGAAGGCTACTGTCAACCTGGGTCCCCAGATCCCTGATGACTTTTTCTGTGCTCAGTGGATTGCCACCTATATGGTAGCTAGGGGTAACCTTGTTTTTCCCGAAGGGTATGACTATGCATTTTTGGCGTTTAACTTCAGGCCATGGCTCTGGCACCAGTTATCCATTTCTGTGAGGCCCTTCTGGAGGATATCTGTGTCAGATGTGTTTTCGACTATGGCCCAGTTTGCAGTCATCTGCAAACTTTGTCAGCCATAACCCTCCTGTGTTTGCTTGTACTTCAGAAAGGTAGATGCCGAACAAGAGTGGATCCAGGACTGAGCCCTGTGGGACACCACTTGTGACAGGCTTTGAGTCTGACATGGCTCCAGCAACTTTGACCCTGTGGGTTCTGTCACTTAGCCAGTTTGCAACCCATCTTGTGATGTATGGGTTTACATTCAAGCTGATGAGTTTTCGATGATACCTGAGTGGGGTATTGTGTCGAAGGCCTTTGCCAGGTCGAGGTAGGCTGTATGGACTGCCTTTCCTCATCAATGGCCTTGGTGACTGTCTCGAAAAAGTCAACCAAGTTTAAGAGGCAGGATCTGCCTTTGACAAAGCCAAACTGGGTTGGATCCAAAGTCTGCAAGTTCCCTAGGTCTTTATTTATGAGTTCCATTATGATCCTCTCCATGGCTTTGCAGATAAGGCTTGTCAAGCTAATGGGACGGTAATTTCCAGGGTCTGTGGAGGCACCGCCCTTATGAAGTGGGACCACAGTCGCCGTGCGCCACTCCTTGGGTACGTATCCTGAGGTGAGGCTAAGATTAAACAGCTGTCCTAACTGTGGGTTTAATTCCTCATTGAGTTCATGAAGCACACAGCCGGGGACACCATCCGGTCCCATGGATGCTGTGTTTTTGCCTTAGTGAGGGCAGATCTCACCTGGGCCTTCGAGATTTTAGGGGGCTACAATCCTCTGGAATAGATATCTCTCCTTTTGGGGGAGAAGTTTGCACTGAACCTGTCAGCCAGTATGTTGGCAATGTGTGTAGGTTCAGTAATTTTCACATCATTTTGAACTAATTCTGAGCATATCTGGGAGTTTCCTCCTAGGTTTCTAACATAGCTAAAGAAGGCCTTATGATTCTCTTTAGAGTCCTTGGCGATTTTTCTCTCAAAATTTGCCTTGGATGATTTTATGAGAGCTCTTAGTTTTTTACTTATAATGATCAAAGTTGTCTTACCTTTCAAGGATTTTGCTCTATCTTGTAGTAGCTTCCTCCTTTTGTTGTAGAGCTTGTTTATGGCTGGGGTCCACCAGACTGGACGCTTGCCTTTGGTACAGAGAGTCTTAGTTTTGTTTGGGATTGCCTGATCCATGCAGTCCTGTAGGTGCTGGTAGAAGGCATTTGTAAGTGATTCAGCAGTTTGAGTAATGTTTACCACTGGCTCAGGGGCCTTAAAGGAGACCACACTAGTTTTTAGAAGTGTGAAATCGGCTTTTGAGAAGTTTTTCACCGTGGTCTTTTTTGTTTCAGGTGGGGGTGGGATGAGGACCTCCAGCGAGATTAGTTTATGATCTGATCTCACCAGTGAGGGGTATACTTCCGGTGTTGAACATTTTGATCCCATGTTCGTGATGATGAGTTCAAGTATGTTTTCTCCTCTTGTGGGGATGGTGACTAGTTGTTCCATGGCATTTGAGTTTATGAACTCCAGGAATCTTTGGGTTAGAGTGTTCGGGCTTGAGTAGTGTTCCCAGTCTATATTAGGGTAGTTGAAGTCACCTAGTATGATGGTGTTTGGAGATACATTTATCCCCTCCAATGTTTTCAGGAAGGCCATGTGAGGTTCCTGAGTTTGAGAGGGTGGCCTGTAACATGCTACAAATTGCAGAGCAGTCTTGCCTATGGTTAATTGCACCTGGATGGTCTCTGATGCATCGTGCGTTGCCACCAACCTTGAGGTGTGGGTGTCCTTTATGAATATGGACACCCCTCCTTTCTTGGTGTTGTCCGGATTTT